>NC_044354.1:13668916-13968916 GCF_007364275.1 Archocentrus centrarchus | reverse complement strand
GACTGGAGCGGATACTCTGAGGAACCCAGATTGGCTTCAGCTGATAGAAGGTTAAAGGTTATAGAAGCAGACAGGGCTGGTTCCTGTAGCACTCCACTTTGCAGTCAGCTGCAGCCACAGAGGACAGCCCGAGCAGCCGCTCCAGGCTCTCCACAGCTCATTTGCCATTTGTGGACATGCTGATCTGGGATCAGCTCACAGAGGTACACTGAGTCTTTTGCCTTTAACTGACTGAATAAGGGAACGAGTCCCCTGACCTGTGCACTACAAGTCTACGGTGACAAGAGTTTTGAAAAAAAACAGTCGATATTTTTTTGTAATTATTGTTAGGAATGTAGAATTCATGGCTGGAGGTATTGTATCTACCATCTAGTCTATTTGTGTGACTATTTTGTGATAAAACGATGATATTGTAAAATGAAGAATAATTATACTAATCTGAGTATTGAGTTCTCTGTACAGCAGAGGTCAAGAATGGAGGAGGGGTAGATTAAATGAGCCTGACTGTGCAGACTAAATGAGGTGCCCTCAATTTGGCCAGAAACTGTGTTAACGCTGAAAAAAAGTTGTTGCTTTTTTTTTTTTTGTTTGTTTGTTTTTTTATAGAGTCCTTAATACTAACATGTTATTAGCTGTGGTTCAGTCATTTCCTCTGATGTGCAGGCCATGAAGATGTAAAAAAGGAAATTCCTTCAGGAGAGCACGATGATTAGTATTTAGCTGACAGAGTGAAGGAGATTTTCAGTGTGATAATATGAGCTCTTAACGTTTACCTGTCAGATTCTTTATCAGTAAACTAACTTGATGATGAATGGAGCGGGGCAAGAAGAGGCTTCTTTTACTCATTTACATAAAAGATTTTTCCTAGACTTATGATTTGTGGTTGTC
This sequence comes from Archocentrus centrarchus, assembly GCF_007364275.1. Classification (NCBI taxonomy): domain Eukaryota; kingdom Metazoa; phylum Chordata; class Actinopteri; order Cichliformes; family Cichlidae; genus Archocentrus; species Archocentrus centrarchus. The sequence continues at coordinate 13,968,028 of NC_044354.1, read as the reverse complement.
ATGAGCACTTGTTGTCACTTGTTTAAAGAAAAAGTTCGCAGTGTTTGGAATTTTTTTTTTCTTTATTTGCTGGAGTTAGATGAGAAGATGAAGATGACTTGTCTCATTGTAAATATGAAGGTACAGACAGCAGCTTAGCTTAGCAGTACTCCACAGAGTGAAGGCGAGGCTAGCTTGGCTCTGGCCAAAAATCAGCCCCACTAATTTTCAACTACATCTTTGTTGGAAGTTTGCCGCTTGTGGCCACGAGGTAGTCTTGCACACAACTCCAAAGATGGAAGTTAAACCTAATATACCCACATTTTGGCCCCAAACTGTCCTGTTTCCAGTCTTTTTAATTCTAAGCTAAGTGACTGCTGTCTGTAGCCTTACTGTCAGATTGGAAGAGAAGAAGGCACATAAGCACATTTTCCAAAGTGTTGAGCTATTTCTTTAAATTTCCTTTTCTGCTTTGCTTCTTGTTCATAAAGATGTTTCAAAGATTTGTCATTGCACAGTTAATTCAGCTTCACCATGCACAGTCCCGACGTGTGAGGGAGCGCTGCTTGATCGGTGATGAAATTGTACAAATGGAAAGCTAATCTGTGATTTCCCTTTCCAAACGATCTGAGTTTCCCTGCAGATTTACCTTAATATATTGTGTTTGAGATTATTTTATATTTGAGAATACATATTATATTTTGAATGGTAATGGAGAGCTCATCTTAGGTTTTAATCAATATAGTTCCAAAAAAAAATGGTGACCTCAGTACTTGATGTTGACTTGCCTACTGAATTTGTCCCTTTGGGGGCCTGTACAGTATTGGACAGCGGTAGCAATAAAACAGTGTGGAGGTGTAGATTTGTTAGTTTGTGGCTGTTGTTGCTTCAAAGACTGGTTGTCTGCCTCATGTAGAAAGGGGGGGAAAAAACAAACAACCAAAGCATAAGAAGAGAGTGTGTGTTGTAGTCTAAATGACCCTCTTCATCTGCCTTCCCTATCTCAGAGGGTTCAAATATAAACCCCCCTCTCAATGGTTGTCATCTCATCTAATTCTTAGCTTTAAGTTTTTAGCTTTTATTTTCTGTTTTGATTTCAATGGGTGCCATTATTCCTACGTTGGTGTTTTTCATACGGTTTGTATGCACAGCGAGTTTGATTTGTGTGCACATGCGACACACGCGTCCTCCTCATTCGATGCTGCTCAGTTTTGAGGCAGAAATAAGCGGATGAGGATGGGGGAGGGGTTTCTTGCCTTGTCTAAACTGAACCCTGCTTCTTATTGGACAGTGACTCGCAGCTTTGTGGTGAGATTATGGTGATATTAATAATCCGTATGATTGATGGAATTTATGAGACGTATCACAACAGAGACCTGGTATAAGATTGAGGTGACTGACCTGCCTTGATAACTCTTACTCCCAAATACACAAAGGTGTATTCAGGTGTTAACTGCAGATTCAGCTGAGGTTTTCTTCTTTTTCTTTTTTTAAATTGTGTACTTTCTCCCTTAATTTATACTCGTTTAACACTGTCTTTAAACAGCAAAGACAAAACAGTGAAAGAAGAAGATAATAAAGTTGTTATTGTTGACACTGGATACCTGTCTCTTCTGATTTCTTTCTTCTGTGAGCAGATGATTTAACTGGCAGAACTGAAAATGAGTTAAAACTTTATGAAACAGCATGATACCCTGAACATTTTTATGAGAATGCAGAAAACACCATTTGAATCATTGCTAATTCCAGTAGTGAAGTACATATTTAATGGACAGCTTTGTTGGGAGGACACTAAGCCCTGTTAAAATATGTAATACAAATTGTATCAAACAACCTATGGGCTACCTATGGAGCTTACACCTTGGGTAAATGTGTTTTTCATTTTACTTCAGATTACTTCAACTACTAAACAGGTCACATATAAGCCAGCTCTTTTAGGCTCTTTCCACAAGGTCTTTTGGGAAGGCTTTCCACAAAGTTTAGGAGTGTTTATGAGACTGTTTGACCATTTTCCCAGAAGAGCCTTTGTCAGACACTGATGTTGGAGAAGGCCTGGCTCACAGTCTCCACTCTAAACACACAAAAGTGTTCTTTTGGGTTGAGGTCTGTGCAGGCCAGTCAATCTCACTCATCCACGGTATGCAGTCATGTTGGAACAGGAAGGGGCCATCGCCAAACTGTTCCCACAAGGTTGGGAGCATGAAATTGTCCAAAGTTTCTTGGTATGCTGAAGCATTAAGAGTTCCTTTCTTTGGAACTAAGGGGACAAGCCCAACTTCTGAAAAACAGCCCTACGCCATAATCCCCCCTCCACCAAACTTTACACTTGGCACAAGGCAGTCAGACAAGTGCCGTTCTCCTGGCAACCGCCAAAGCCAGACTCGACCTCAGATTGCCAGATGGAGAAGTGTGATTGGTCACTCCAGAGAACACATCTCCACTGCTCTACAGTCCAGTAGCGGTATGATTTACACCACTGTATCCGACACTTCACATTGCGCCTGGTAATATGCTAATAAGGCATGGATGCAGCTGCTCGGCCATGGAAACCCATTCCATGAAGCTCTCTATGCACTGTTCTTGAGCTAATCTGAAGGCCACGTGAAGTTTGGAGGTCTGTAACGATTGAAAACTGGCAACCTAACAGTTGACTGTGGAGTATTAAGTAGTGAGGGAATTTCATGACTGGCCTTATTGCACAGGTGGCATGGTATCACACTACCATGCTGGAATTCACTGAGCTCCTGTAACTTCTTTCACAAATGTTTGTAGAAGCAGTCTGCATGCCTAGGTGGTTGATTTTATACACCTGTGAGTGAATACTTTTGGCAATATAGTGTATACAGGTTGGTCCTTAAGTCTTTTAGAAAACCACAGTGAATTTTAAATCAAGATGTGACTGATTTTAGCTTTAATTCAAAGGGTTTAACAAAAAAAAAAAATCACAAAATGTTAGGAATTACAGCCATAGTCTGTCATTTTCAAAGACTCAAAACTCGCTGGACAAGCTAACACAATTTTAAATATAAGGATTGTTTATAATACTTGGATGTAAATCATTTGAAGTCAATGACTGCCTGAAATCTTGAATCCATGGACATCACCAAATGCTGTGTTTCCTCCCTTGAGATGCTCTGCCAGACCTTTACTGCAGCCAACTTAATTTGCTGCTTGTTTGTGGGTCTCTGCAGGTCTATCAGCAGTCACATCATCAAAGACTAGTGTGCCCCCCTTCCACTGGCAGCCATACATGCCCATGTCATAACATTGCCTCCACCGTGTTTACAGATAACATGATATGCATCCTATCATGAGGTGTTCCTTTGTTTCTCCATTCAGTTAATCTTGATTGAATCTGTCCAGTTTTTTTTTCCAGAACTGTGCAGGTGCTTTTAGATTTCTTTCTTCCTATTATTGCATGAAAGCAGTGGTTTGCATTCTCTGTATTTACATTCATGAAGGTATCTTTTGATTGTAGACTTTGACAATGATTCACCTACCTCCTCAAAAGCATTCTTGACTTGGTTATATCATATGTTGTGAAGTTGTTTTTCTTAACTATAGAAATGGCCTGCAATCATCCACTTGTCGTCTTCTGTGGTCTTCCAGGTCTTTTGGTATGGCTGAGCTTTCATTCTCTTTAAGAAGCTAAATACAATACTTGGAATCAACTCCAGATCTTTTTCCTGCTTAATTTGTGATGGAATAACGAGGGAACAGACTTCATCTGTCTATAAAACTGTCTATCAGTAAATTCTCCAATTACTTTTGAGTCTCTGAAAATGTGGGACTGTGCATAAAAAGTCAGTCTAAAAACAATTAATGCAAAACATCTGTAAAACCCCTTGACTTAAAGCTGAGACTGCATTTCAATCACATCCTGGTCCACTCTGGTCCTATACAGGGGCAAAACTATTTTTTGTCCAAATACTTGTGGACCTACCTCTGTACGGTTTGGTAATGTATGGTAATTGTACAGTTTTGTTTTATTCGTTTTGTTAAATTCTATTTTCAGTCAGTTTTTGGAATGTTTCTCTTGTTCTAATATCTACTCCCAAAACAGAGTTTAAGAAAATAAAACTTATTGTCCTCTCAAATGTTAGTTTGGCTTTTAATAAAGAAGGGCCTGACTAAACTTGAAAGATATGTATACTTACTTCTATTTATGTATAGTTAGATTTCTCAGAAATCGATCCTGAAGTCTATCTGGTTTTTCTGTTTAGTTATTTACACTTTGTTACAATTTGTAAATAAACTATCTGGAGTAGACCTATTTCTAAAATATCAAAGGCCGCTTTGGCGGTAATACCTGCGTAGCTCGCGCCACGGAGTCCTAAGGCCTGAGCGAGGCGTACCTCGAGCTGTTTGACCGTTTCCATGGCAGCTTGAATCTCCCGTCAATCAACCGCAGCAGCAGCAACAAGTGTGCTCCTCAGCACCGTAGAGTCAAGTTCGGCATCGACTGCAAGTCTCAGCGCCCGTGCTTTTTTTTTTTTTAACGTAAGTACGTTTTGCGTGTTTGCCGCAGTATAATCGTGGTGCGTTTTGTTTGCATATGATAATCCAGAAACATGAAAGTTGAACAGGGGAGTTTCAGGCAGACTGGTCCGCTGTTGTGGTTCAGTACTTGCTGGGAGTCTCATTCCTGATGTGTTGTACGTACTTTGAAAGTATCACTCCGCTTACAGCAAAGTCTTCATTGATTCTTAAGTGGCCGGGGATGAAAAAATATAGTCCTTAATAGTACAGTTTTTTTTCCTTAATTACATGCTGTTCAGTCACGGCTAAATGCATGCAAAAGTCCCGAGTCCTAACTTTCACAGCATTTGGACTTAATTTTCATTTTGGTCAGAGAGACGCGGAGACCCGGGGATTTAGTGTCCTCTGTGAAAAGTAGTCAGTTTGCCCTGCTAACAAATGGTCTTGGTTTCCTGGACAACTGGGCAACCCCCTCCCCCCCAAACACACACACACACACACACACACACACACACACACACACACACACACACACACACACACACACACACTCTCTCTCTCTTTATGACTGCTCAGTCGGACCTAACTGCTGGTTTATACAGTTGTCTTCACCTACAGGACATGGCTGGTACAGTTAATGGAGGAGGAGACAGAGATGCAGCAGATCCTGAGAAGCTTCTGTACACTGGTCTGAAGATTTAAAAGCATTATGATGTATTCCTCACCTTTGGATGTGCATCCATTCATATTAACCTTTCTCTCCCTCTTAGATCTCATTGACAACCGCAGTGTATATGGATTTGACCACTGTGACCGCCTCTTAGATGCACTGGATGCTCAGCTTGGTCAGTTGCAGGTCTGTGATTGTCACTTTGTCTCTCTGCATATGTAGGCTATTTTAGTAATAATGGTAATAATAATAATAATAAGCAAGTATGATTAATTTATCCAGGTCCTGCCCCAAAAATGTGAGCTTGATTGCAATAGTGCAGGTAATTTATATCACAACACCAAATCTATACTAGATTTAAATATTGTTTTATCTATGTGATAATCTCCTTGATTTTTGTTTTTAATAGTGCTTCTTGGTTGGAATCAGTCTCTGAGCAAAGATACAGGCCTTGGAAGTACAACTGAACAAAATGACACCCCCATGTCTTGTCTAAATGTGATACACACTTCAACAGTGGAGCAAACATATGGTAATCTTTAAATATCAGAACCAGTTATAGGGAAATCTTTTAAATAACTTCTGTATTTTTAATTGAAATGGTCTTTTTTTATAGTCTATGAGGGAAATATCTTACAGTAATGGAAGTGATTAGTACTGGTGGTGAATATATATATTTTTTTTAAATGCACAAGTGAAACAAATACAACCCTATTTCCAAAAAAGCTGGAACATGGTTTAAAATGAAAGTGTACGACAGCTTTAACCTTTCTGGAAATGTTGCTGCTAGATTTAAACATAATTCAGGAAGCTGCTTAATATTAGAGTTGACCAGGTGTCATATAATTAAATAATAAAAATGTACAGTACTGTGCAAAAAATCTTGAGCCACCACCTTTGTTACTAGCAGCCTATTGCATAAACACATAATTTGTTCCCATTTCTTTAGCTGAATCTATGCAAAATATAAAGAAGTATTGGTGGCTCGAGACTTTTGCACAGCACTGTACCGTCTGTGTTATCTCAATGTAACACGATGGACGTTTCCTTACACCACCTCTCGTCTGCTCTACCCCAGAGAATACCGAGGGCTGCTGGAAAGATCCTGTAAGTGATGAAGAAAGTGAAAAGAGGTTTGACAGAAGAAGAAGAGACAAACAGGAGATCGAGTCTTGTAGGGAGCAGGTCATCTGGAGGCTTGAGAGGCTGCTTGGAGACACCTGCAGGGATGGACAACTGGCCGAAGAAACACACCCTCCTTCAGACAGTATCTGCACTGAGGACTTTGTTACACGCTTCAGAGAGGAGATGGTAGAACTGACTTTACCAGACAGCTGTGTGCAAATGTTAGATAGAGAAGAAGAGAGTGAGGGGACAAATATCTCTGACAGCAACATTTGCCAAAGTAAACATGAGCAAAATGTTTCTAATATTCAGAGAAGAGAATCAGAAACAACTGGGGAAAGTAGTGACGACACACTTACTGCTCAGCATTCCCAGTCAAACCAGCCAGGTCAAAAAAAGAAGAACTGTGTTTCTCACAGAACAAATGGAGCAAATATATTGCAGGCTAGTGAGAAAGCAGGAGCTGGAGAGAGATACAAATCACCACAGAGGCTTGGAGATGACAGCAGTGGTATGTACAAGCCCACATCTTTAAAATCTTTGGGAGACAAGCTTGTATGCTTTCAGGCGTGCTCTAAACTTTGCTTAGTGAAAAGGATGAGGATTGAGAGAAAAAATATCCATCTGTCTTCCAGTCCTTCAGCTATATGTCTGTCCATCTGTGTGTTCAACATTTGATCGAAGGCACGACCTGTTTAAAAATCCTTTTGGGGGAGAAAAAAAAAAACCCTGCCTCAAAAAATGAACTCACATCTATGAATGGATACGATGTGAACCCAAAGCATTAACTATATCACACTCCCTACATTAATGTCCTACAATTCTGGATTTGAGCTTTTAAACTGACCTAAGACCAAATTTTCAACTCAGGATACCCATAACCTACAGTAATCCAGTGGTTCTCAAAATGGGGGTGGTGACCCCAGTGGCTACATGCAGTTGCTGACCATGGAGAAGAATGTTGAGTGGATTTAAAGTTGCATGAATAAATGAACATAAGTGCTAGTAGAGTTCTCTGATGTTATCTGGAGGCTGGAATACTAACTTTTTTTTTGGAAGTATGAATGAAAACTTTTATACTGTGAGCTGTAGTTTTTTTTTCTTTGTTCTTTCATTCATTTGTTCTTTCACCTTAGATGTTTCAGCAGGCCTGGCATATATTTTGTTTTCCTCCCTTCCATTTCAGTCTCCCGCAGAACAGAGGTTTTAACAGACCTTGAAAATGTCAACAACAGCTGTTCTCCTAAAGCCAGGTGCTTGGCAGGTACCGCACACAGATTGCACCGCATTTGCAAGCACAGCCTAGCACACCAGTGCTTACTTGAAACAATGACTGTGGGCTGCTTCTTCCTTTTTTAGGGGTACCTGTGTTGAGCTTTGACGCCGTGTCCATTGACAGCGACCTTGACACAGTCTGCACTGAGCAAGTCAGGCAGCACATGCACAAGTGGCCCGGTAAGAGACAAAATATGGAAGGTGAACTAGTTTATACATATGTTTAGATATAAAATATCCAAATTTGAAAAGAGAGTCAAACCAACTGTTATCACAAACTGAAAAATTTAAAGGTAATGAATGATAATTACAAAATCTTTACATCTGAAGGGTAATATCTGCAAAAAAAAATATTCACTCTTTTTAGGGTGGCGTACTCTTATTCAGTCCGTAATGGACATGAATGACCAGTGTAGCAACCAGACTGACTGTGACACAACCACACAAGAAGAAAGTGAACCTCAGTCTGGGTCCAGTAAGAGCTGGCTACTGTTATTACTGTTACTACTATGTTATTACTGTTATTACTATAAATCCACAATGTAATGAAGTGTCAAATAATTTTTTTCATCTTTATTCCCAAAGTCCAGAGATCCTCTTATGGACATGTATGTAGCAGAAGTCCTTCTGTTCGTAACACTCAGCGTAACAGGAGAGCAACATACAGGTAAAAAAAAAAAAAAAAATCAAATCAAATGATTGAACACAGTATGACCTGTACCTAACTTGGTATAACCATAATAGCATCAGAAAACTTCAACACTGCAGTGAACTGACTAAAAGAAAAAGCTCTGAGAGCTCTAAATGCACCAAAGAGAAAAATTTATAACTTCCAATTTGATAGTTCCATTCTGCCCGTTGTGCTGTAGGGTAGTGGGGTGTATGGTGGTGAAGTATTGGGTCCATTCCTTTAGCTTAACCATAAAACGAGCCCCTCAGATCAGTTGGTGAGGATTCTGAACTGCCACCTCTCAAACACACCTTGACCTTGAGCTTTCCAAATGCCAATCAGAGTAAAATTGTTGTTGGCCTTTATTGGATAGTATACAGTCAAGAGAGACAGGAAAGTGGGGAGAAAGAGAGAGAGGTCAGACACAAACCTGGGCCGCCTGCACTACAGCCATGCGACATACATGGTCACCTGCTCACCCACTAAGCCACCCCGGCACCGAAGTAAACGACATTTTAACACAACGCAAAGAAACCTATCCAAAAATCCAGAAAGAAGAAACTAAAAACCACAGCGGACTACAACGTCGTCTGACCCTAAACACATAAAATGTCAGAGATAGACAGCAGAGACAGATCTTAACCAAGCGTAGGCTCGGTGACCACAAACTGGCAATCGAGTAATGAAGACCAAAAAAAAAATCACGGAACCCAAAAGAAAATGGAACATGTGATCAACATAATAATGTGTAACAAGTGAGGCTGAAACAGAGAGGCATTTCCTCCTAAAATTCAAATCATTCAGTGAAGCAAGGAACACTGACTTTAACCAATTCAGTTCTGTAATTCCACATTTCAGTGAGCTAAACGACATCCCCACATTAGGAATATTCCTAGGAGAAGGAGACAGGGTATACCTGACTTCCCAATATATATATCAACATACCACAACCTGAGGGACAGTGAATGACCTGGACACACACACATGCATATAATATATAAGTATTTATTAAGCATACAGAATTAAACTGAAATTGAATTGAATTAATTATTATATGTATCAGTTTTTCTTGTTCTGTTAATTTCTTGTTCTTTTTTCTACTTCTGTGATACTTTACTAAATTGTATTTTGATGCTTTGGCAATAGTGTTTTTAGAAACCGTCCTGCCAGAAAAGCACCTTTGAATATGAATGAAAAGTGCTTTTTTTGTCTTATAAATATTTTTTAATACTTTTTTCAGATTTATAGATTCTTCTCTTTTGGTTTTCTAGAACTGTGAGTCATTTAAGTGACACAGATGAAGAAATAAACAGCTGGAGCAGGAAGTCCAGGCCTGAGAGGACACTAGAGACAATGCAATCTGAATGGGTGAAGATGAAGGGCCGATTGTCTAACCTCCGAAAAGTAAGAATAAACCTCCTGCTGTAATGTATTATATTCTGTCAGCTGTATTAATTCTTCTATGTGCATGTGTATGAGATGTTGCTTAGCTTGTTGGTGTGTGGTTTAGAAATGTGAGAAAGAGGAGGAGACATTAAGGCTGAAGAAGGCTCAGGCAAAAGATGTTGAGCGCTGCCTCTCTGAACTTAGGCAGAAAAGGAAGGTAAACTCCATCATCTTCAGTAGTTTATCAGGAGAATGTGTGCAGAAGACTCACTAATATATACAGTTAATGGTTTATGCTGCAGCATGCCTTGCAGGAGTTAGAGCGACTGGCTGTGGAGACAGCACAGATGGAGGAGGAGAAGAGGACTATGGAGTCTGTTCAGAGAGACAGCAAAGCAGAGAGGAAGTCTGTTGGGTATAAATCTACTCCTAACTGTCTCATCCAGAGCCATATGCATCAACATGGCTAACATCTCACTGAATCAACATAATATTGGCCTGTGTAAAGAAGCGTTTTCTTTAAAACATCATTGTACTGCATTTGTAGTGGTGGGCCGCTACAGAAGATGAGGCAGAAAGAATCCTGTCTTCTCCAGGGTAGAGATGCCCAAGAAGATTTTGCAACTCAGGATGAGTCCTGCTTGAAACCAGTAAAAAAACAAAAAAAAAAACAAAAAAAAAATTCCAGCAATTAGTAGTTTGATCATTAGTTTAGTTTTTTCTTACTTCATCACTTTTTGTCTTTTTTGTTGTTTAATCAGCAGAACAGTGTCAAGATGTCAGTGATGGAGAGGGAAGAACTGGAAAGACAGCTGGATGGTGCCAAAACACAGTTGTTTGCTGAGCAACGATGTGCAAGAGAAAAGCTAGAGTCCATGCAAGAGGTGTCGTAGCCCTTTCATACACTGTGTAATAACTACAATAACACAAAATTATTACTACAACCGTATTTTTGGTTTAATGTTAGTCATTTTTTTTATACAACTAAACATTTTAACCATGAAAGTGCTGGCTAACTAATGGCTTTGTTTGCAGTGGTACTCAACAAATAATTCATAACAAGTTAACTATTAAAACACATCTGTTTAATCAAAAAGCACTAAATTGTGTTTTTCCATCTAAATGTTATGTTATGTTCTCTTTATAGACAGAAATATTTATGATCATTTCTGAACAGCGCAATTGGAGAATCTAATCTTGAATCACTAAGTTTAGGATTTATCATTTTTGCATTTCATTTTGGGCTTTTTTAAAATTCTTATTATATTTTGAGCAAAGTTTAACAAGCAGAATATATTTTTGTTTGCATAAAAGCAGACTCAATATCTGTGTTTTAAAATGTCTCTGAATATGTTTTGATGTTGGAGCAGAAATTAGAGGAGACTTATGAAGAGCTCCAAAGGGCCTCAGAAGCAGAGGTCTCACTGAGGAACAGATGTGCTTGTTTGGAAGAAAAACAGATGCAGAAAACAGGGCAGATTGAGGTAGCATCTTTTTTTCACATACATGTTTCTAATGCAGTATATATAAATATTGCTTATTGCTGTCTCTCTTCCTGTTAGGCACTTGAGGTTCAAGTGAGTGGGCTGCAGGGTGAGCTAGGAGAACATAAGATCAGAGTGGGTACTATGGAGAAAATGTTGGCTCGGAAAGAGCTGCAGCTGCTAGATTTACAGGAGCAATGTGGTGCCTTACAAGCAGAAAGAGATGGACTGAAGGTGGAGCAACAGCACTTGAAAATGCAGCACCACAAAGCCCTGAAGGAAGTTGAGGAGCAGGCCCACAGAATAATGGTAAGTGCTGTGGGTTTCAGAGTTTATATCTTTGTCTCATTACCAACAAATCCAAAAGGTAACAGATAAGTATGAAAAATTATTAATGATTCCTCATTGAATTCATAATGAGGCTGAAGAGGAAAAAGCAATTGTTTTGCATACTGGAGAACTTTTTGGGGTATCTCAAGTACACTGCACTTCCATGAGTGCATTAGTCATGCTATTCTCAAGGTTATTGCCCTACACATTATACTACTAGTAAAAACATTTAACAGAGTTATTTCTAAGAGGTGATCTTCTCTTATTTTGGAAGCTAAAAGAAGAAGAAGTCATTAAGCTCAAGAAATCTCTGCAACAGCAGAAGGAGGAGGTAAAGAAACGTGAAGAGGAGTTGCATGTAGAAGCCTTGGAAAAGGTACACTGACAATCCTTTGACTAACATATGTAACCTTTCTGCCATAATTGGATGACATGCACAGTATGCCCCCATTTCCCATTCAGTTGCACAAAGCTGTAGAGGAGGAGAGGAGGAAGTGGGAGGCAGAAAAAATGGGAGCTCTGCAGGTGCACTGTGGGATACTGGAAGAGCAAAATAAAAAAGTCCTGGAAAACCTGAGGAGTGAAATGCAGGCAGACAAGAGTAAAGCACTGGCTCTTCAACATCAGGTTATGCAACTAAAAACAGTAAGAACAGTAAAAACAGTAAAGGCACTCACAACCATGGCATGTAAAATTACCGTCTTAGATAAATCTAAACAGATTTTCTTTCCATGTTTGCATGACTTCGTTTTTATCTGTAAGAAAATACAGGAGTTGGAGAGGGAACATTGTGCACAGCAGAGAGACCAGGAGTCCTTGTTGGCTGCAATTTGCAAGTCACTGAAAGAGGAACACCAGGCCGAGCTGCAGAGATCACGACGACAGATGGCAGAGGTGCAGAAAAGCCAAGAAAGCAATCATATTCAAACTCACGGTGTCATGTGCCTTCTTAGAAAAGCTGACCTGGTGTGCTCTGTGGTCACAGCAGAATCAGAGGACAGCACTGCGGCTTGAGAAGGACGTCCAACTGGCAGTTAAAGAAGCAGACAGGCTCCGGGTAATGCTAGAACAAAGGGAGAGCAGCCATAACCAAATCACAGCTGAGATGGAGCAGCAACTGAGACACTGGACCCAGCAGCTGGCAGCAGAGTGCCAGCATCTGCACCTCTTAGTGGAACAAAGTGGAGCCAAACAAAGTCCTGGAAAACTACCCCCCAGGTATAATTTTTTGCCCAGACCTGCATACTTTGTCTTTGGTAACTGGCTTGTAATGCACGTATCTCTGCAATTTGCAGTGTCACAGTAGCCGAGGCTCTTACAAACCTAAAAACACTACGAGAGCAACTCAAGGACTTTATTAGCTATCTGCACCAAGAGCTGGATTCTCAGAAACAAACCAACAAGCAGCTCAGAAAAGAAAAGGTATTGTTTCAGCTTCGCATGCGGCACATTAAATGTTTATATTTATATATACAGTGAAAATTTAATATTTTCAGGAGCGAGAACTGAGCATTCAGAGGCAACAGCTGAGGCTGGAGAGAGATCAAGTTTTGAATTCTGTAAAAGAACGTCTCATTCAGGTATGAACCCACAAGCTTTGTGTTGAATTACAACATGTTTATACAAATAGACAAAAAAAAAAAAACCACACACACACACACACACACACCATTAGAGGAAATGTAATTCCCTGTGACATTTGTGCAGGAACACATTGAGGAGTTGAGCAGCTTAAAATGGGTTCATATGAGTGATGGAGGAGGAGTGGCAGCGTGTCTCCGCAAGCAGCTGAAGGCAAAAGACTCGGAGCTCAGGCAGGTTCAGAGGAGCATGGCTGAATGGAAAGGACAGACCGCAGCTCGCCTGGCACGCAAGTTTGAAGAAGAGCTGACAGCTGAGCTGGAAAGGTAACATGCTCACCACAAAAACAGCATCCTCCAAACTAAGATCAGAATGGAGCCATGTCATTTTTGTTCTTTGTATTGTGTAGCAATAATTTCCTAATCTTATTGGTCAACACAACAGAAATCAAACAATACTGTGACGTGTGTACAGTTTTTGTGCTAACTTTTGTCATCCCACAGGTGCAAAGCAAAGTTGCTGAGGGGCAGGTTACTTTGTGTCATGATAGGTGGTATACTAAAAAGCTGCTTTTCCATGCAAAAGCATGATCTCACCTCAGCTCAATGTGATATGATGTTTAGACCATAGAACCAAATTTATACATATGCAGCCTGTAACTCATTCATGCAGTTATGTTAGTCACTTAATAACAACCATCCAAATTTAAGTTTGCGTTTTCCCCAGAAAAGCACCAAGAGCGCAAGAGGAGAGGCAGAGAAAGCCTGAGGGGCCTGAAGAAGAAATGATCCTTGGTGCAACGGTAAATGTTTACTTTGTGTGAGCATTAGCATCAAGCTCTTTTGGAAACCCAAAATGTTTGTGTACTTACTCAGTGTTATTAAGAAAAATCCTGGTATGTTCCTTCTTTTAAGGCACCCCAGAAATCTTTTAACTCTCCCTACCTCCAAGCTGTGAGCTCCCCCTGCAGCCCCTCAGACATGGCTTCTTTTAAGCTAATACGACACCTCCAGAACAAAGTGAAGCAGCTCCGTGCAGAAAATCAGGCCTACACGCAGAGCTCACCTCCTCCCGATTTATCAGGATCCTATCTTGGAATAGTGAGTACATTCTTCAGGAGCAGGTTATTGTGAAATGATTTTCAGTGTTTCCACTAGATGGAGTTATAGTAGTGATAAAATTGTATACTGTAATTACTGCTTGTAAACTTGGGGTGAAGTATTTCTGTGAAGGTTAACTTAAATATTTTATTTAAGTTCTGTCATCTAACCTACAAAATCAAAACTGTATATCTTAACTTATATTTAGTATGAGAAATAAATCCACAGCAGCTCCCTACAACAGATTGTTTTTTTTTTTTTGGGAACAGTGAAAAAATACAAAACCTTACAGCTGTTTTTAGGAATACTGATGCTGATTCTCTGCACTGACATTGCTTCAGATTATGTAATAAATTAATAAAGCATTCACACAAAATATTGTTTTACATTTATAAATAACTAATATGGTCTTGTAGAACCTCAGAATAGTATCAGCACAAACTACCTAGAAGGATGGCACCTTTGTTTGACAGGAAAAGCAAGTTTGTTTGTTTTTCCCCCTGAAACCTGGTTTAAAAAAAAAAAAAGAAGTACATATTATTTCAAAATTAGCAACATTTTAATGTTATTTCTCTGCTCATTTTTTTTTTTTTTTAAATAACTACAACTTTTGTTCCCTTCACAGATCCCTCAGGGTCAAGACACAGCTGGGAGTTTAAGCAACACAAAACCACTCAGTGTATGACTGAATGCACACCAGTGATATTTTGTGGCCACAGATAAGAATCATTCACTGCTTAAGATGGTTGATTACTAAGCAGGTCACGGTGACAAATGGAACAACTGAAGATGTGGTCATCACATTCCTCTGTACTAAGGCAGTCAGATTTTATAGCTTGCAGTGAGCTGTAAATGATGAGCTGACATTTCTCTGAAGACTGGGGATCATGTGAGTTACTGTATATCAAATAACCTCATAAAGCTGGTAGGGCTTTAAGGCAGTTCCTGCTAAATGTATTTTTTTTTTTTCAACAAAGCATTTTGTAAGTTTCTGCTAAGCTTAAATAAAATGTGATGTATTAAGGCTTTTGGAAAATGTGTATTTGTACTTATTGTCCATATATCTGCTAAAGGGTTCTAAAATGCGACTGAGTTGGAAAGACTGATATGAAGCATGGCGACAGGCTGACAAACTGATTTGGTAAACATTTGCACATCTAAAATGTACCGGAATTTCAAAATTGTAAAATACCTACAAAACAAATATTTGGGTAGCGCTCCATTTACAGTGTACGGTTAAAAGCACTGGTACTTATAGTATTATTGCACTTTTTTTTTTTACTACAAGCCGCATTAACCCATTCACAGCATTTTATTACCATCATGCACACACACACACTCACCTGATTCAAGCACTTCTATCCACTGAAAACCACCTGCGCCAAGGACAGAATCTCCACATGAAAACTGTACATTTATTAAAAAACAAATACAAAGTTAGAGCACCCAGTGGCTGGCTGCAGTTCCGGTCATATGCATAAGAAAATACAGTCAAATCATAAAAATCTGCATTTCCATGACTTCTTTACAAATTCCTCAAAGCTCTCAGATGGCAAACTTGCTACGCACTAGAGCAAGATGATCTCCCCACCAGAAGTATTACTACAAGCAGGAAGGCATGCCACGAGCAAACGTGACCAAGTGCTAACAATGTCCAGAGGGTGAAAATCCACGTGTTCCACACTGATGTTTAACAAATAGAATCATATTTACAATACATCAGTGTGTTGCTGGCCAGGCTTTGGCAATGTATCATTTAAGGGAAACATTAATACTGTGAAGTGTTATGTAAGGCTACCTGTTAACAGATCTTGGTGATTATGAGTTATGTTACATATGGTTGTATGGGATTCAAGTCAGAAAACATAAATTACTGCAAAGCAAATGACGTGTTTCACAAAGTGTTCAAAACTTCACAATATTCATATCAAGACGCAAACTGACCAGCCCGAAGTTGTTCTGAGTCCTTTTTAATCTTTTACTTGGCTACGTGTCCAGTCTTTCACTTTGGCATCACTTTGTGGAGAAACACTATTACATTTCCATGTCCTCCTCCCCAGAGTTGTGGGCCACAGAGTAACCATACAGAGGACCG
This sequence comes from Archocentrus centrarchus, assembly GCF_007364275.1. Lineage (NCBI taxonomy): Eukaryota > Metazoa > Chordata > Actinopteri > Cichliformes > Cichlidae > Archocentrus > Archocentrus centrarchus. The sequence continues at coordinate 13,951,854 of NC_044354.1, read as the reverse complement.
TGTGTGTCTGCTGGAGGGCTTGAGGAGCTAAGTGGACTGTGAGGACTGGGGGATGGACATGGAGTCGGGGACTGCCGACATGCTGTCTGTTGTTTGCGCTGTTTTTGTAATGAGTCCTTAAGCCTCTGACTGAAGGGATCATCTGGTGGCCGCCATAACACCAACTCCATACAGGAACGGCTCCTAAAAACGTGAGAAAGCAGCCGGTGACACATATATTAGCACCCTAAGGAAAAACAATTGCTCAAACCTCTCCATCAAGAAACTTGCCAGTCGAAGACAAAGTGCAATGTCTGCAGTCAAAGTCACATCATTGATCTTCATGATTTATTACTTAAAATCACTATTAAATGTTCCAATAACAAAATGAGAAGAACATACACAGACTGGGCTACTGTGTGAGGGAGGATGTCACTGATGCCCTGCTGTAGACCCTTCTTCAAACTGTCAGATATCACCAGCACCGGGCGTCTTGGAGCTGGCTCTACATCCAGATCTTCATCCTCATCGTCTTCCAGCGTTATTCTGTGATACATCATTGGTACATTGTGGGTTGATGTTACTCTTGTGATGTAACCCGTAAACCCATCACCACCGCTCAATGGCAGAACAAACCCAATTAGGATGATATAAATGGAAACTTTTGTTTCCTCCCCAGATACTAGGGAGAAAACAAAAAATAGCTTGACAATGTAAAGGTGATTTAAAGTAAAATTACAAAACAGTCTTGTTTGTGGGTCTGACACATTCATTCTATCTGATGCCTGTGCTTAGAGAGGTACTTTTAGGATTAACCCCGAATACTGAAGGTTAAGGGGCTTGGCTGGGAACAGCCCAAAGAGGAAACATGGGCCTACCCTTTTGTAGGCACACCACTCACAGGAGGAGCCATAGGGGTTGGGTCCAGTGTGTGTGTCCGGCAGCAGCCAACGTCAGCCCTGGCAGACGAATCCCTGGCTATCAAGACTTGGGTCCCCCTGGGTCTCACACTGGGGGCAGGGGGCTTGTTATGGTTATGGCTTGTTATGCCCACACTAAGAACAGGACTGTCACCAAATAGTCACTTAAGCGCATTGTGAGTTGCTAACTGCGAGATAGCCATAACTTTTTTTCTGTCCGTAACAGTTAAGTTAGTTGTAGCCAAGTAGCGGAAGGCTTCCGTCTTGGTGGCCTCAGAATCTCATCTCTGCTTTTTGTGGATGATGTGGTCCTGTTCACTTCATCAGGTGGTGGCCTCTAGCTCGCACTGGAGCGGGTTGCAGCAGATGGTGAAGCGGCAGGTAAGAGAATTAGGCACCTCAAAATCTTAGGCCATGGTCCTCAGCTGCACAAGTGTGGAGTGCCCACGCTGGAGAGATTATGTCTCTCGGCTGGCCTGGGAATGTCTCAGTGTTCCCACAGAGAAGCTCGAGGAGGTGGCTGGAGAGAAAGAGAGGTCTGGGTTTCTCTGCTTGGGCTGCTGGCCCCGTGACCCAGCCCTAGGTAAGTGGAAGAAAATGGATGGACCAACTCAGGGTTAAGAAGGTGGTTCTCTTTTTACTGGGGTACATCACCATGCTGCTTCCCACATACCTAACCTGCTCAAGGCCCTGGTCTATGAAGCCAGTTCAACATACCTATAAGCAGCCACGTGAAGCTGGTTAACAACTTGCTAAGTTAATGCACAGTTTCCCCTGTGTGTTCACATGAAAGGAGTGGCATTGGCAGCATCTGACCAGTTACAAATATGGATAAGTGTACTGCCAATAGATCAACTGATTTGACAAAGGATGATAAAATTATTTGAAAAATATGAAGCGGTAAACACAAAATACAGACTTAAAGTAATAGCCGCTGCAAACAAATCACCATTTTTTCGCCCAAATGCTACATATTGCATACCTGTCTTCTATCTCCTGAAGTTTCCTCTGAGCAGCCTCTATCTCCATGCAGGAACTCTCTGTCTCACGTCGGAACAGGGAAGAGGAGGTCTGTGGCAAAGTCAAGTTATTTGATGTTGTGCACGGCTTTGGAGTTGCAGGGCTGGCTTGCTGTGCAGACTGAGGATTGCAGCTGTTTGCTGTGGGCCAGTCACAATGAGTACTAGTACTCAAGTTCACTGAAGGGGCAACTTCTGCCTCAAACATTAACCTCCTCTTTTTGGCACTACATCCCCTGAGAAAACAATCACAATTTAGCACTTTAACACACCTAAGACAATCATTACCAAATCTTTTTTAATATAATTAATTTCTCACTTACTCATCATCTGCTCTCCTCCTGTGCTTTCTGAGGCATCTAGTCTCCCAGTTGCTACAGAACAGAGGCACAGAAAAAGAAATGCATGTGTCAGGCTCTGAAAGTAAAGCACATTTTAAATTATGCCAATGCATAACTGACAAATGCAGTGACAATAATGCATTGCTCATCAGCTACATACTTGTTAGAGACTGCGGCTCTCTGTATGTGCTCACTCATACTTGAAGGTCCGAGGTCCAACTCGGGAAGGCTTGTGGGGCCCGAAAACGAATACATGGCCGGCAGACACCTCAGCTCACTGCTTGAGGGAGCAGAGTGATGCATGGTGGTCCAGTAGATAAAATGATTTGAAGAGAGACGCAAGTAGATGACTATAAACGACTCTGATCTGGAAGATCAGTATTGATACCATTCAGTTAAGCTGATAAAGGTATTTTTATAACCTACATAACGCACATTATCTATTTGTTTACATCGCACTAGCTCTTATTTAGCTAGCTACAAACCCACTGCCGTTAGCGTGTGACTGATAAAACTTGCTATTATTATCAGATGACACATTAACACACGACAGCCTCATCCCTGCACTGAATACCCAGTCTGCACAAGTTAAGCAGAAATATGTGGCGTTAACGACCGAGCTTTGCAGCTGCCCTGCCCCTTGCTGTTTTTGTTGTTGACATTTGTGTTTAGTTAGCTTGCCTCCGTTCAGAGTGCAGTTTGGAGCGTTCCCGTGCGCACACAAATATAGGATTTGCAGTCTAAAGTCGTACTAACCCAATATCGTGATACCGCCGTCGAACAAAAACAGGTCCAAAATTAACTGCCCACCCCGTGCTGTGTAGCCTTGTTCTACTGGAGGTTGGGTTACACTGACGTTAGCTCCTTATTCTGAATACTGAATCGCGCCAGAACGCTCGTCAAGATTCTAGAAAGTGCGCATGTTACGTTCAGTGGCTCAAAGGGATTGTGGGAATTGTAGTTGCAGTGGATTTAAAACAAAGTTTATTTTCCGGTTAGAAAAAAACCCCCCAAAAGCTATATAAAAGTTGTTGTTGAAATGTAAAAAAAAAAAAATTATCTGAGTCTGAGTGTGTGTGCCACACTGTGCCAGTCACCAAACGTGACACACACACATACCAAACGTGTGTGTGTGTGTGTGTGTGTGTGTGTGTGTGTGTGTGTGTGTGTGTTTTAATTTCCTGTCAGTTACCTAGCTGATGTTTAAAGGGACCCTCTCCCGTTGTGATCTCACATGACCGGTCATGTGACAGTGAAATACTAGAAGCTGTTGTCCCAGCTCGTCGCTTCACTCGGCTGTGTCTTCACTTTGAACGATCTGAGGAGGTAACACGGTGTTGTTTATGGGATCTATCAAAACAAAACTTTGATTTTATAATCATTTAACACTTTCTGTCTGTGCCGTGATAATGGCACACCATCTATGCCACTGTACAGCCATTATTTTTATATTGTTTATTTGTACATGCCTTTTTTTTAAAGTACTTTTATCTCCCAGATGTATAGTATATCTGTGTTTTTACTTGTACCTTGTAGCCGAGTTGATTCACTTTCAGTGTACGTGTGCGTGTGTCTTCTTACATCCTGTATTCCTTATCCTTGTATGTTTTAACCAGCAGGTTATCCAAAATGCTAACTTTGGTCATAATCTCAGCGCTGCTTGTTTTTGCCTCTACCAAACCATGTGGTAAGTAGGTTAACTTGAAAAACAAAAACAAAACAGAAGTTCTTACCAATTAATACAAAATTCAATCTTAATTGTTTTTTATAAATCGGCACTAACTCGGAGGCAACTCAGTTTGCAAATACACTGACTCATGAGTCTGGACATTCACAGATGGCGCAATTGCTTATTTGATGAACGTTAGTGGCCTTAATGTTGCTTGTGTGTTGCGAAAAGTTGTGCACAATTAACTGTGAATGTGGTGCCTCTTTGACCCTGATTTGCTGAACACAACAGTGATGATTCTGTAAATTAATCCAGATGGTCTTTGTCACAACTGCTGATGCAGCTGTTTTGATTTGCAGTGCTTTCAAAAATTCATGTAGATGTCAGCAACAGAACTGATATAACATGTTTATGTAGGTTTTGTTTGTGCCAGGTGGCCTATTTTTAATCTATTCAGTTAAATTCCAGATACAGAAGGCTCCAACACTGAGCTGCTGCTTTCCCTCAACAAGAATCTCCTTCGATCTCTGGAGAACCAGGAGGGAATTCCTAATCCCAGTGTCCACTTGGCATTACGCCTTTCCAATAGCCACAACCTCGCCAAGGAGAGCGAACACCTCAACAGGCTGAAAAATAATTTACACAATGATATCCAAAGGTACAAATACCCCCATTCCTTGCAGATTTAAACGTGAACATCTAATGACTAATCTTACTCCAGGATGTTCCCACTGAACCTTTTGTCTCCTGTCAGCGCTCTCTCTAACAGTCAGCCTGTGTCTGGCCTGTTGGCACTCTACACTATGGCTTTAAAGTCCTCCTGTCATGACCTCAACACAGTCACCTTCACTGTTAATGGGAGGAGTGAGACACTGCTGACACACCTGAAGAACCAGATGGAACTAGAGAAAGAGCACATTGCCTGTAAGTTTCCTTTGACCTTTGGGAGGGCAACGGTTGTCATAAAAGTTTTAACAATCCTGCCTTTTGTTTTGCTACAATAAGTGCCCAAAGTTTACTTAATGTGGAGGATGGGGTCATATTTCATGGTTTCTGAATTCTGCAGAGATAGAGTAACTTGTGTCTCAATTTCTTGAACATTGCCATGAAGTCATGATTAAGTGTAATTTGGTTTCCTTTGCTTCTTCTCTCCTTCACTCAGTCAGCCACCGCCCTTTGACCAACTATTACCAGTACTCCCTGGGTGTGCTCGCTCTTTGTGTGAGTGGCATCAGGGTCAACAACCATGTTACCAAAAAGCTCATCAAAGCAGCAGAACATGAGCACTTCAAACATGGAGAGTCTGAGAGTGTTGGTGGGTGAAACGTGCCTAAATGGTGCCTTTAGTTGTAAAAATAAACATTAAATTATGCTGTTTGGGTCTGCCTGCTATTACCTACTAACAATCAGGATTTAGGGTCATTTAGGTTGCCAGTATGCACATGAAACAGAGTCACTTGAGTTTTGTTGGACTTTAGCTTTACCACTGTAATGCTCCAGTTATACTAATATTTTATCAAATTTCTCTCCCCAGATACATATGCCATGGCTGGAATGGCACTCCAGTGTGTGAAGGACTCTGGTTCTCACGTGCAGAATGCTGCTGAGCTGGACACAGCTCTTAGCAAGATCAAGCAGAAGCTTCTAGCTTCCCGCAGGCTTGATGGTCATATTGGCAATGAGTTCAGCACGGGTCTTGCAGTTCAAGTAAGGATGCTTTCTTTTTGTCTCTCTCTCTCTCTTCGGAGACTCTTACAGAACAATATATTTGTATTTGTAGCTAAAGGGTACTTATTTGTTGTGTTCAAGGCCTTGTTAGCAATGGGCAGTGAGGTTGCAGAGTGTTCTGCCCCAATGGAGGCCATGAGGACGGCTGCCAGAAGCAACACATACCACAACCCCATGGCCATATCTCAGACTCTGCCTGCTCTCCAGCAAACTTCCTACATGGCAATTAAAAGCAAGGAGTGCCTCCATGAGGATAGTATGTGCAGCATAATTTCTAACCTCTTTGGTCACTTCAGGTTGTGTCTGTCACTCTAACGCTGTTCTGTGTGCACTTTCCTACAGACACTCTGGTGCTTGAACCCATAGATCCTGTAGTGGTTTCACCAAGCCAGGCCAAAGTCACTGTGATTGTGCAAGTGGTGACATCCAACGGAGCGGCAGCACTTTACTCTGTGGATGTGTCAAAGGGCAGCTCTCTGTTAGAGGCCCTTGAACTTCTCAAGGAGAAAGATGTTGGCTTCACGTGAGTTCATGTCATTGCATTTTAGCTTGCGTGTGATTGGCTGCAGTGAGTAGTCTTTGATGATGTTGTGTTGCAGGTTTGAGAAGGAGTCCAGCTTGTGGGGATCTTTCTTAAGTGTGGTGAATGGAGAGCAGGCCAGACAAAGCGACCGCAGATACTGGCACCTCTCCTCAGATGGCACTGCACTCACTGAGGGTGAGCACACACGAACACATGCATTACACTGGGACACGCAAAGGAGGATTTCTTTGATCTGCTTTCACTGTTTCTCTCTCACAGGTGTTGGTGATTTCAAGATTGAAGAGGCTCAAAAGATCACCATCAGAAACATGAGCTACTGATCTTCCAGCCAATCAGTGATTAGATGATCAGCAATTTAATCTTTATTAACTAGTGAAGTGTCCGCTGGCATCATTTATGACTAAATCCCATAGTGACTTCACAGAACGACTGCATTTCAAGTAGATTTGAAGATTGAACAAAAGTGTAATTGAGAACTACTTAAACAGAGTTTGTGTAAATTGACAAACTTTTTTATGATTTTTTTTTTTAATTACTGTGAAATATTTATTAAATATCTTTTGTGATTTTGCTTTATTCAGCATTTTTCAAAAAAGTACAAAATTGTATGTTATTAGATTTTTTTTTTTTTTTTTTTTATCATGAATACACAAAGCATAATAACAAATTTAGTGCACGTTTAGGTCCATGCACTTTTTTCTCTAATATTCCTTTTGTCCAAGAAACACAGGCCATTAACACATGTTCATATGGCTGGATTAAATGTCGCAGCATGTCAAGGCTGAAAATGGCATGTTTAATATTCATCTGGCAGAATCATTTATAGGAAAGTTTGTATTTATTTATCAAAGACAGGTTTGGGACTCTTAAGTGAAGGTAAGTGCAATGCAAAGTATCAAATGCATACATGGTGAAAAGCACATCACCACTGGATTGTAGAGCAGTGGAGACATGTTTTCTCGTGTGACAAATCACGCTTCTCTGTCTGGCAGTCTGATGAATGAGTCTGGGTTTGGCGATTGCCAGGAGAACGGTACATGTCTGACTGCACTGTGCCAAGTGTAAAGTTTGGTGGAGGGAGGATTATAGTGTGGAGTTGTTTTTCAGGAGTTGGCTTCAGCCCCTTAGTTTCAGTGAAAGGAACTCTTAATGTTTCAGCATACCAAGACATTTTGGACAATTTCATACTCCCAACTTTGTGGGAACAGTTTGGGGATGGCCCCTTCCTGTTCCAACATGACCAGTGCACAAATCAAGATCCATAAAGACATGGATGTGCAAGTTTGGTGTGGAAGAACTTGATTGGCCTGCACAGAGTCCTGACCTCAAACTGCCAGAACACCTTTGGGATGAGTTAGAGCGGAGACTGTGAGTCAGGCCTTCTTGTTCAACATCAGCGTCTGACCTCTCAAATGTGCTTCTGGAAGAATGGTCAAAAATTCCCATAAACACCCTCCTAAACGTTGTGGAAAGCCTTCCCAGAAGAGCTGAAGCAAAGGGTGGGCTGACAGCATATTAAACCCTATGGATTAAGTATGGTATGTCACTCAAGTTCATATGTGTGTGAAGGCAGACAAGTGAATAATTTTGGCAATATGGTGTATAATGCCTGGCAAAAAAACTAATATTAAACGAGATTGGCCAATATGTGACCTGTTTAGTAGTTGAAGTAATTTGAAGTAAAATGAAAAACACATTTACCCAAGGTGTAAGCTCCATAAGTAGCCTATAGGTTGTTTGATACAATTTTTATTACATATTTTAACAGGGCTTACTGTCCTCCCAACAAAGTTGTGCATCAAATATGTACTTCACTACTGGAATTAGCAATGATTGAAATGATGTTTTCTGCATTCTCATAAAAATGTTCAGGGTATCATGCTGTTTCATAAAGTTTTAGCTCAATTTTCAGTTCTGCCAGTTAAATTCATCCTCTACTTACAGAAGAAAAATCAGAAGAGACAGGTATCCAGTGTCAACAGTAACAACTTTTTTATCTTCTTCTTTCACTGTTTTGTCTTTGCTGTTTAAAGACAATGTTATATGAGTATAAATTAAGGGAGAAAATACACAATTAAAAAAAAAAGAAAAAGAAGAAAAACCTCAGCTGAATTCGCAGTTAACACCTGAATACACCTTTGTGTATTTGGGATGAATTAGAGCGGAGACTGAGTCAGGCCTTCTTGTTCAACATCAGCATCTGACCTCACAAATGTGCTTCTGGAAGAATGGTCAAAAATTCCCATAAACACAAGACTTCCCAAAAGAGTTGAAGCTGTTATAGCTACAAAGGGTGGGCAGACATCATATTAAACCCTATGGATTACGATAGATAGATAGATAGATAGATAGATAGATAGATAGATAGATAGATAGATAGATAGATAGATAGATAGATACTTTATTGATCCTAAAGGAAATTAGACGAGTGAATACTTTTGGAAATATAGTGTTTACAAAAATCTAAAGAATTGGTATTTATAATAAATCTAAAACAAACAAACAAACAAAAACATTCGTTCATGGCCCCCACTTTTAGGGAGGAGAGCCATACATATATGTCTATACGCCAGCAAATTTCCAAGGGCTTTTATTGCGAAAGTACAGAAACCGTGAGCCGGAAGTGGTTTCAGTTGCTAACGCTACTGTTTGTAGCATCCGTCAAATGCACATGTTTTGAACCGGCATTAGTAATTTTATTTCCTGGCCGGGATTTCACAAACGCGAACGGTGACCGCTAATTCAAATATTATAACCGTGTTAGTATCCGCATATTTTGCTCTCCTGTGGTTACTGATGAATGCTCCCGGAGCGTAACTCGCGTGGGGCTTCCAGCTAACGTGAGCGTCACGCAGCGGTGATGTAAAGTTTCATAACGACTCCTGTTGTCTGGAAAGCACCGAGTGACATGCGGGTAAATGCGATTTTTTCTGTGTAGTTGTACTGCCTGTTAGGATGTCTGTGCTGTATCGCTACGCTCTGTTCAAAATATATAATCAGCATGCAGGTTTGACAACGGTCAGAAGATTTACCTGCACCCGGTGGAAGCCCTCTGACTCCCTGTCGAGAGGTGGGAACACAGCCATGCTGAGAGTTATGGCAAATAAGAGAGGAAATTTCAGTTTTTTTTGTTCAAGGCTCCTGTCAAGTTCAGCTGCGGATGCAAAAGCTCGAGTGAAGAGAGTTTCTATCGAGGGCAACATCGGTAAGAGCGTCCAGATTTCCCCAGTTAGATGAAGCTCGCAGTGCAGCGCTGTATGTCTTTATAGTGATCTGCTGCTTTATCTGCTTTTCAATAACAGCTGTTGGAAAATCGACCTTTGCGAAGCTCCTGGAGTCAGCTTGTGCAGACTGGGAGGTGGTGGCAGAACCTGTCAGCAAGTGGCAGAACATTGAGGGTGAGACCTCAAAGGTGGGTGCATTCACCTCTAAATCATTTTTTATAAGAAAAATTAACGGCAGGTAAGAGGCTGCAGCTTACACGTCTCTGCTTGTGTCTCCGACAGGGCAGAGATGTGCCCCCACAGACGACAGTCAGCAACCTGCTGCACATGATGTACCAGGACCCTCAGCGCTGGTCATACACGTTTCAGACTTATTCCTGCATGAGCCGGCTCAGAACACAGCTGCAGCCTCCACCAGCTCGCCTCCTTCAGTCAAAGGGAACGCCTGTCCAGGTGTATGAGCGTTCAGTCTACAGCGATAGGTGAGTGAGCCGCATGAAATCAGTCTCCTTTACAAGAAGGATTTCCAACAAAGTAAGCAAAGTTATGACAAGGTTATAATTATTTAACTCATGCAAATGCATTCTCCTCCATTATGTTTTCTCAGATATATCTTTGCTCTCAACATGTTTGAACTGGGTTGTATCAACACTACAGAATGGGCAGTCTACCAGGACTGGCATTCCCTCCTGGTGGAGCAGTTTGGACACCAGGTGGAGCTAGAGGGCATCATTTACCTCAGAGCCCCACCAGAGGTACTGCACGTGGAATACAGTATTTTCTGAATGCCAGATAATTCAGCATCACACAAAACAGTTTTTTTCGGTGTATTTTTTAGAAATGTATGGAGCGCCTGCAGCGTCGGGGAAGAGCAGAAGAGAAAGGAGTGAAGCTGGACTATCTGGATAAGTTGCACTCTCAACATGAGAGGTGGCTGGTTGAGAAAACGACCGAGTGAGTGAGAATAAGATTACACAGCTCAGATTGTCCTCTTGACACCTTTATCCTGTGATTTCCAGCAACCATTGAATTATTATTATTATTTTTTTTTTAATTTTATTTTTTTTATCACAACTACTGTGCTGTGGCTCAAGAGGTACATCAGAGGCCTGTACTGCAAAGCAGGATCTGGGGCTTAGCGACGTAACTTCAGGTTTAACCCTGGGTTTTCTGAGTTATGTGATTTATTGCCATGGTAACTTATGCAACACACCTAAGCAGAGGGGTGTCCTATGAAGAACGTTCAACACAGCCAGGCTTTCTTTGCGTTAGCTGGCTTAACAAAACCTAAAACCAAACTTGCAGCTGTTTTTTTGCCCGGCTGTGAACAGCTGACGGTCGGCAGTGTGTGGTCTTCTGTTAATGTCATAAAGTATGTAATACAGCTTTGTTCTTATCTTTCAGAATACATTTTGAGAAGCTGAAACAGATACCTGTCTTGCAAATTGATGCCGGTGTGGAATTTAAAAGTGACCCAGAGGTGCAGGAACAATTTGTTACAAAGGTATGTTTGCTAATTGAATAGCATTTTGACCTAAAATGTGCTGCGCCAGTGTTAACCACATGAGGGCACTGCTCTGATGTTTTCAATCACGATCTTTCACCTGGGGTGAGGGTGTTTGATCCAGTCCGCTGATGATCTCATGTTTGATGTGTTTCTGATACGCTGTGATCCTAAAATCTCTTTCCATTCACAGGTGAAGAACTTTTTTGATGCTTTATGAAAGGATGGTCAGCAGCAATCACCAGTACAGTGGGAAACAGATGAAACCAGTCAGAACGCCATATAAAGTCTTTATATAAACTAATATAAACAGACCTCTTTTTGGTGAGCTACAGGACCATATGATGTGAAACCCTCAGATTCATTTTGTCTTTTTATGAATGTGTTACTTTAAAGCATCTTTATATTTCTTAATTAGTTTTGAGACACACTTTGTAGTTATGAAAGTTACCTCTTAAACTGTAATGTCAATTCCTGATTAAATCTTTAGAGCTTTGAAACTCACACAGTTTTTCTGTCTGTACTATTTTATAGATATATTTATAATCCTGACATGTTGGAACAAGCAAATAAGACTTGCATTTCTTGCAGCTTATTGATAAATAAAACTGTTTACATTTCCACGTGAGCTGTCATTTTGTATTAGCTGTTTTATTCTTATAAATGTATTTGTTCTAGGTGCTTATGGCTGTACAGTCAGTTTGTTTTTAAATAGATTTTTGCATTTCTAAAGTATTAGGTTTCAGCATGAATATAAAATGATATTTAATTTGGTGGGACAATGACCTTGGATAATTGCCTTTTTTTTCTGGCCCTCTGATGTGCTCTGATGATCAGAGGGGCTGTTCAGATGCCTGGAGTGGTCAGGGGTCATCAAAGGGCAGCTGGCAGCTATAAAAGACCTGCCTGGAGCTCCGACTGCTCATAGCAGCACTTGAGCCTGAGAGCAGCTGGAGTGAGGAAGGAGCTCTGTGACTCTCTCTTTCATTCTGGTATCAATTTTGCGAGTTTCAGCTGAAATGGATGTCCTGATAGTCTTCTGCACGGTTTTCCTCTGTACTGTTGGAGTCCTTTCTTCCACTCGGGGCCACAGATATCACACAGGGCTCGAGCACAGTTTGGCATTCAGAAATCTGTCAACCGATCATCCCAGCAGATATCCTCTGTACATGATGCATCTGTATCGCTCCTTCAGAAGTGCTGATTCCTCCTCATCGGTAGCTGTCGGCACCATTTCTACACAAAGTGACAGCCTGTCGGTGCATGGTTTTGATTCTGTCAAAAGCCTGATAGCCAGAGGTGAGTAAACAGTTGAATTATGCTTTTCACGTTGCTTCTGGGATGTTAAACATACTATTCAATGTATGAATTAGTTTCTCTGTGCACGCTATCCTCCAGGAGCTCATTGACTGGTGGATTTTCTGTGCTATCAGACCCTCTCTTTTTACAACCCAGCAAGTGTCAGAGTGCTTATTCAACTTTAAAGGCTTGCCCTGTTTTATGTGGGGAGGTTGTATATTAGCCCTCAGACGTCCTTGCACAGGGGGGACCAATACACATCCTGTCCCTGTTCACCCTCTTGCTCCAGTGTTTTGACATTTGTCCAGGGATCTGGTTTGTCCAGATTCAGCCCAGACTGCAATGTGTGAATTTTCATTTATGCATCTCATTTTTAGGCTGCCATCAAGAGGGTGAAAAGTGGACCGTCACATTTGACATGTCATCCATCTCTACAAGTGAGCTTGTCCAGCTGGCAGAGCTTCAGATCAGACTACCAGCTTTCTCTGCCTCTAAGCATGCCACTGTGGATTTGTATCACTCCCGGAAGCAGAGCTGTGACCTGGACAACGCATTGTGCCAGGAGGAGCGTCTTTTCTTAGGGAGCTTTGGCACATCACCCAGCAGTACAAAGTCCTCCTGGAAGGTGTTCAATGTGACCGCTCTTTTAAAATACTGGCTGTACCAGGGAGGTGAAGTGCAGAGCCAAGAGGCTTCGGGAGAGCCTGAGACTGACTATGGGAGTGGTGCTTGGGATGAAGTGAAGAAAACTAGTAAGTCTCTATTTACAAATTTTGGACTGAGACAGAGAAAAATCCCCCATCCGACCACAAACCGGGTCATGATGGTCATCTTCTCCACACATAAGGAGGGCCGTGCAGCATACAGCCTCATTCACACTGTGGAGAACTCCAAGTATGTGTCGACGGACAGAGTGGGCAGTGACATTCAAAGTCGACGCCACAAAAGGAACCGAATGGAAAGGATGCGACTAGCTGGTGGACCTGCATCTACTGTGGAACCAGCACCATCAGCATCATCAGAGCAGGTCCAGAGACCGCTGTGCCGAAAGGTAGACATGTGGGTGGACTTTGACCACATCGGCTGGGATGAGTGGATTGTGCATCCTAAGCGGTACAACGCATATCGCTGTGAGGGGGAGTGCCCTACACCTCTGGATGAGTCTTTCAGTCCCACCAACCATGCATACATGCAGGTAAGATGACAGAATGAATACTTTCTATGAACTACTTAAAATCCTCAAAACATTTTTTTATCTTGCTTATCTGTTCATGCAAATTATTTCATTTGCAGAGCCTCTTGAAACATCACCATCCAGAAAGAGTGACCTGCCCGTCCTGCGTGCCGACGCGCCTCAGCCCCCTCTCCATGCTGTACTTTGAGAACGATGATTTGACTCTGCGGCACCACGAGGACATGATTGTTGAAGAGTGTGGATGTCACTGAAGCCCCCAGCTCAGCTTACACTTAAACACATAAACCTGCTTTGTTTGCAGTATATTAATTGAACAACCATAAACTTTAATGCAGCTGTTTTTTGTTTTTTTTTATTGCTTTGATGTACAAATTAATACTGAAATATCACTGAAGAGTTCCTAGTCAGGACTGTTGAGGTGGAATTACATAGTATATATATTTCACCTGTGCTGGGTGACAAACTGTAGTATTTTTCTATCTTTGGTGTTCAGAAACATTATATAAATGTTTTATCTATTTATGCAGTATCATGTAAATTTTGTACATAAAATATGAAACTTATATTAAATTTTTTTTTACATTTTGACATAAGTGTGGTGTTTTCATGTGGTTTTTTAAATACTCTCCTTCACCTGTTCTTGTATAGTTTTATTCATAATTTTCCCCAAAAAATTCTGAAAAAAGTTTTTCTTTTTAAAGCGCAAACCCTTTATCAAACATTTAAAGCAGGTCATTCAGGTTTGATCATTTATGAAGCATTTTTTTTTAATTCCAATTTAAAGGAAACTGTATTTATTTAGTCATTATTAAAATTTATTTACATAAAATAAATATATTGCATAGAGGCACCAACAGTGGCATTTTATTTGATGTCAGCTTTAAACAGTATTTCCATTTCCATCAGTAGCTACAAAGTTAAATAGGCACACTTTGCTCTCGATGTTCTTTGGATAAGAAGTCTGTTTCGGTTAATAAATCCCCAAACTCCCACACAGCGTGCTCCTACTTAAGCATCCACCTCTCGAGTTTATTCGCTAGCAGCCAGAAACTTAGTATATTGGCCTTTCTCACCTCTCCAATCCACACTTTGGACCTCTTAAAGTGCGCACATCATGAGAGGTCATTAGCGTCCTCATGGGCAGGCTCCTTTGTTGATTGTGATCAACAGGCACACTGGGTGGAACAACACACACACACACACACTCAAGGATGAACCAGTGGGTGAGAAAAGGCAGTAGTACTACTTGTTTATCCTGGAGAGGGAGGGGGTTGGACTGTCAGGAAGCAGAGGTGACAAGGAGATCGTTTACGACCCAAGCAATAGGCAATGGGACGGAGCTACTGTGGAGGAAAGACAGGCCGGACTGGAACTGATGAGCTGAAACTATTCAATCCACACTTCCACCCAAGACAAGACCAGACTGAGTTGTAATTCAGGATATGCCCCCCCCCCCCGCAGAAGGAAGTTTTGCAATCAGGATCTTATCTCCGCACTCTCTACGAATGGCAGCGTCCTCAACCATTTTAAGTCACTGAATAATTTGCGCTTGTTTTAGACATATTTATTCTGCCGGGGAGCGGCGCACAGACACGGTGCATCTTACACCACAGTCTGAATGAAATTAAAAAAAAGACGCAGTGAGGGTGTATTGGCCGCATACTTCAGACTATGATGCGTTTTATGCGGGAAATCTACGCTTTAACCTACGGCATAACGTGACGTGCACCACCCTAGAAATGTAACTACGGATGTGTCCAAATTCAGGGGTGGCGTCCTTCCTAGGAAAGACTTGAAGGCCGATTATGCAGCGAGGCGACGACGGCCGTCCAAATATGACGGGTCCTTCAAATGCGTCCTTCTGAATTGAACTTAAGAACAACCGAAATCAGATTTCTTATCATGTAGATTTTTTCTGTTTACAAATGCGCCTATATAACTGTGCAAGACTTGCACCACCCTTCATTTCTTATTTTGCTAGGAAAATGGGTGCAGTGACTTATTGAAATATGTGCAAACCTACATGGAAATACAGTATGTAAGGCAAAAACAGAGTACAATTTTAATTGATTTGAAATTTAATATATTTTGGTATGACCACTTTCATTCTCAAACACAACCTGAACTCTCTGAGGCAGCCTTCTTGTCATTTCTTTAAGTGGTCTTCAGGAATAGCTCTCCAGGTTTCTTGAAGGACATTCAAAGCTCTTCTTCGGATGTCGGCTGCCTTTTGTTCTGTTCTCTGTCAAGATGATCACACGCTGCTTCAGTAATGTTGAGGTCCGGGCTACGTGGAGACACAATGGATAGTGTTCCATTGTGTGTTTTTCTATCCAGGTATGTTTTTACTGCATTGGAAATGTGTTTGGGATCACTGTCATGTTGACAAGTTAGAGCCACCCTGTCTTCACTTTCATCAAAATACAAGAGAAAGTGATTTAGTGAATCACATTCATCTATTCCAGCACATTTGCTTAATAAGCAAATCACTTCACGGTGAAGTGAATCAACAAGGTGCCACTGACAGAAGTGGAATTGTAACTGCTGAGAGGAAGGAAGGAGTTCCTGCCTGATGTGTACAGTTGCATATTGACCTCTCTTTAAACAGCCCACTGACTGAGGTTATCAGCCTGCAGTGAGCTCCGCGTGGAATTCCTCTGATATGACTTTTGCTGAATCAGAGGGACACAGGAGGCGCAACAGGCTGCAAAGCAAGCTGTCGAAGACTTATCACCTTGAAATGTATATTTAACAGGTTAACTGCTGATATAAAGAAATCAAGGCATTCTGTGCTCTCAGATGGCACCATCCAAGAGTTATAAAAAAATATAACCCACTGATCTGACAGAAAGAGACTCACAATCCACGCACACCGAAAACATGACACAGAGAAAAAGTTTGAATGGTGTTTGCTTTAATGTTTTTTTTCCCTCACCTTAAAATTGCGAAAATCAGATTCAAAATGTCATCAACAAATTTGTTTTGCATTCCTTGTGTTACACTTCAGCTGAAGCGCTCGTTTACGAGAACAATACTGGCAGATTACACAACATGTCGAACATTTCAAGACAATCTCTAAAAAGAGGTGTCAGGAAATGCGTTGAAATAAAAGCACATCAAATGAAAACCTTTTTTGGAATGGTTATAAATTCAGAAAATTAGATTTTCATTCTCACAGACTTGTTTTATTACTGAGCAAGGAGGCATTGTTGGTGTTAAGCACTTCTCAGCGTATTTTTGTTTTTTTAACTTGCAGCAACTACTGGAAGGCACACTTTGTTACACATAAACCAGGTTGAAGCCTTGAGGCAGACGGTAAAAATGTAATTACAGATTTGTTCTGGGCAAAAATCCAAATGAGGCTGAAAAAGACGGACTTTAGAAGAAGCTCCTCTGTCCCCGTGGAGTTGATGATAGGGGGGAAAAAAGACGGTTACCCCCCCCTCTCTTCACAGCATCATAACAATATTGTTGAGCTCCGCCTAGATGTCCATTTCAAACTGTGCATCATCACCTTAACAAGAAAAACACAAATTTTTATAACAGAATGCACAAGTCCTTGTGACATTAAGAAAGAAAATGTTGGCAATCACAGATGAAGCAGATGCAGCTGCAGAGGATGTTCATCTTATGTATGTTGCACAGCTAGCAAATGTTGACCTGTTGCGTTTCTTTCTGTACTTGCAACTGGTAAAGCAACTTTTGAACTGAACTGAACTGATGGTCACTGACTGGTAACAACTAAAACTGATTACCCTCCTTGTTCATGTACGGCAGCAATGCAAAAACAAACAGGATGAAGATTTGTGGGTTTCAGTGCTGTAGAGGTTGCATGTGTTTTATATCACAATGCAAAAAAAAAATGGACAGGTGGATGGACTTTAAGTGTTACATCCACCCTGTGATGTGTTTAAAGGTGTAAACATACCAGCATTGCTACTGTCAGGTGCAGTAGTGTTGTTGTTCAGTAGTTCTCCATTTTGGGTGTTCTCACTAGTGCCCTTGGAGGGAGGGCTGGTCACTCCTGGAATTACCGGCAGATGGGCAGGAGGGGTCCTGGCCAACGGAGAACTGCGACAGTCCAGCAGGAACTTGCGGTCGTAGATGATCCTAGTACCTTTTGTGTTTGAAGGTAGGAAAAATGAAGGATGACCATCAGATATGCAGCACTTGCACCGACTGCCTGGCATCAGCTGCTTCAGTCATAACTAACCGCCAGTGGCTCGGCCATCATTCCTCATATTCGTGCATTTTAACTTGACTTGTGTGCTACTCTAGACTTAATTACAATGTAAAAGCAAACTGCCGTCTGTACCTGATCTTCATGCAGTAACTAGGAGGTGGTGTCTGACAGGTAACCAGCACTGGGGCGATGCAGTTACTCATTATTTATCACTTTGTATGTTGCTGCTCTGTTACTGCTGGTATCATGAGCAGTAATGCTTGAGCTGTTGTATATTATATATACTGTTGTACAATTAATCAGTCTGAATGAATACAACAGCGACTCTACGCACACGGCCATCCTCGGCGGTGACCTGGTGATGTCCAAATTTGATAATGAACTGAACAGAAACCAGTTCACCTGATTTACCTGTGACAGATGAATGCTTTATAAACACATTTACAGGTAAACTGTTCTAAATTGCTGCTGCACACATTCACAATATTAGTGCCTTATCTATAAAACATTTCAATAAATGTACACACATAAGGCTTTCATCAGTTAAATGAATCTTTAACTTAATTTATTGCTATTTTGTCTTAGTTGGGAAATGAATTTAACTCAGAAAGTGCAGAGAAGTGAATCAAAAGCCTTGAACCATAACTGCACAAATTGTACAGAAAAAACTTATTTACAGTAATTTTAACATGACATTAATAATTTGTTTATATTTATCATCAACACGTGTACTGAAACTTAGTCCTTTAATACAGTATTATGTACAGTCAATACATACAATTTCAACATTTCATGCAAAATGAACATGTGCCCTTTTAAAGGCGGTATGTTACACATTTGCCTTACAAGCGAAAGATCCCGGGAGAAGACACAAAACCTGGGTGTGGAGGACGGGTGTGTCAGGAAGGGCATCTGGTGTAAAATACCTGCCAAATCAAATATGTGGAACTTCCAGCTGCGATATAATATATTTGTGTTTTACTGTTGTTTATAATCTCCCTGAGGAGAAGTGTGTCCTGGACAACTGAGTGAACACATCACATAAAATAACCATGATAACTTTAACAAATACACACGCACAGTTCATCTATTACTACTCAGCAGTAGTAATATGATATTGGCACTTAAGAAAGGTTTTACCTGTTCAATAATAACTTAGTGCTTTTTTTGTTTGTTTTTACCAGATAGTAGCACTGTAGGAGGCATCAGAAAAATGAAACGAGGCTGGAGTGACACCTTTAACTGTAATTACACAGTTATAGAGTGCTGCCGTGAGAGCATTTTTTTAAAAGAGTACAAATCTGATCTGAGATGTCTAACTTTAACCTTCAGACGATCGTTTTTAAGTTAAACTTCATGTCTGCAGCAGGTTTAAGTAAGCCCTCAGAAGCAGGGACCTCTAGAGGAATTTAAATGCTCTCTACAGTAAACCAAAGGTGGAGCTTATCTTCCGAGGACACTGCAGTGCTGCTGATCGGACCTTTAAACCTTAAACTGCAGCTAAGTTAGAGACAGGGGAACTGAAAACCATAATATCCGAGCGACCCCATTGCCTCAGTGCTTCAGAGCCACTATTTCTTTGCGTTTCCTCTTTTCAAGTAAACACTCACTCGTTAGCCTTAGCAGTTAGCTTAGCAGAGCTATAGCAGACCTCATGGAGTTAGCCTAACCCTCGCAGACACACAATGCGGCTCTAAAGTGGGTACAAGCAGAAGTCACGTCTGTCCGGGAGTAAAAGCAAATCTCCTCGGCACTCATGGATAAATATGATATACAATAACAATGCGTACCGCCGGGGGTCGTGCTGAACAGAGTCCCTCCGGGAGTAGTGGAGTAGTCCTGGGGCATGTGCTCCGCGTCGTTGATCGCCACCCTCCTGATCGACGGGATGGCCTTAGCGGTTGTCTTCTGGCAGTCGGTGGACATCTTCTCCCAACTATAATAAACTAATGCTAGCTAACTAAAGAACATCAAACAAGCAGAAAGTCTTGGTTTTACAAAGCAATAAAGCCACGCCGAGCCGGGACTTCGGGTGTTGCTTTGACTCAACAGAATGACTACTTTCGGATAAATAAAAATAAATACCTCGTTTTCATAAGTGCAAATAGTGGAAGGCTGTACCTAAATTAGTCACATTACAACAAGCACTCACACACACACGAACTAGTGTCCAGGATCTTTGTTTAAAAAGGACCTGAGCACACGTCCCTCTGCTCTCACTCACCCTTTCTACACGCACACAAAACAGCACGGCAGACGGGCTGCAGGGAGAAGGCTCCTCAGGTGCACAAAAATGAGCCAAATCCTCCCTCTGCTGGCAAAGAATGGCTGTGCAGCGGCTCCGCAGTGTTCAAAACTTCACAATCATCTCACTATTGTAATAATAATAGTATAATAATACTTTTTAATGCTGCAAAGCACCCACAATTAAGAGACAATAATCAACAATTAGTACAAGCAGTGATGTACAGTACTGTGCAAGTCTTGAGCCACCACTCATTTCTTCATATTTTCCTCAGAAAATGGGAAATAAGTGCACAGATTTATTGAAACATACATGGAAATACAGTATATAAGGCAAAAAGTACAATTCTAATTAATTTGAAAATCAATATTTGGTGTGACCACCTTTATCCTTCAGCACAGCCTGAACTCTCTTTGGCAGCTTTCTTCTCATTTCTTTAAGTAGTCTTCAGGAATAGTTCTCCAGGCTTCTTGAAGGATATTCAAAGCTCTTCTTAGGTTGCCTTTTGTTCTGCTGTCCATAAAGATGATCACACACTGCTTCAGTATTGTTGAGGTCTGAGTTCTGGGGAGGCCAATCCATGACTGATAGTGTTCCATTGTGTGTTTTTCTATCCAGATATGTTTTTACTGTGTTGGCAGTGTGTTTGGGATCACTGTCATGCTGAAAAATGAAGCTGTTGCCAATCAGACACTTTCTAGATGGCATTGCATGGTGACTCAAAATCTGAAAGTACTTTTTTGCATTAATAATTCCATCAATTTTGTTTTACAACATCTCCAACACCACTGACTGAAATGCAGCCCCAAACCACAACAGAACCTCCACCATGTTTTACAGATGGCTGTAGACACTCACTGTTGTACCTCTCCCCTGACATCTGTGTACATATTGATGACAATTTGAACCAAAAGGTTCAATTGTGCATTCATCACTCCATCAGATCTGTTGCTAATGATTTTCAGTCCTGTTCTTGTGTAATTTGGCATACCTCAGCCTTTTTCTGAAGAATGGCTTTGTGGCAGCCACCCTGCCTCTGAGACTATATTTGATGCGGCTTCAGTGCACCTGCATCAATCAGATCCTGTGTCAGGTCTTTGCAGGATTTGTTCCTATTTCTTAAGGACATGGTATTCAGATACAGTTCCTCTGCGGTAGATATATTGGTTTTTTTTAGACCTGCTACTTCTTTTGTCCTCCACTTGTTCAGTTTCCTCTAAGTTTTAGGGACATACTGCACACCATGCTGAGATATGCCAAATCTTCTGCTAATAGCACATTGGGAATCACTTTGTTTGTGCAAAAATACCATTATATGTCATCAGACTGTGTTATCTTTGGCATTTGTAATTTATTCAACTAAATAAAGGTGAAGAAATTGTGTTTTTGCAAAAGACTGTTACTAACAAAGTGCTTAAAAATCCAGTTTATAATAGGTTCTTCACTAAGTTGTGTGTTACATGTGGACACAACACTGGTTTATCCCTTGAGTTAGGTGCCTTTTTTATGCTTGAATGATTCATCGGTCAGTGTTAAGAGGCTTAACAAACAAAAAAACATTCCTCTGAAAATGGTCAGGTACAAGGACTGGACTGAAAATGAGTGAAAAAGCAGCCAATGTCCAAAGAAAAACTTTGAAAACACTTCAGAAATCCTGGAGAACTATTGCTCAGGAGCACTTTAAAAAGAAAGCTTGTTGGTAGCAAAATATAAAGAACTGAAGGATAGCTCCAACAATCAATTGAACCAATAACATCTTAAACAGTTTTTTCTTTTTAATGAGGAGAGGCGTTAGCTTCTCTGATCTCCTCCAGCAGGCGATTCCACAACTGAGGAACCCGGAGAATGACCTGCCAGAGGATCTCAGGTTGCATTTAAGCAGTAGATGACGAAGTTAAGGAACATCCTCTGCAAGCCTCAAAATGTGATCAAAAATGTCAAAATCAACTCAAAAACAAACAGGTAGATTTGAAAGCATGAAAGATGTGTCCTGTTGGACCTGGTTACTGCGAAGTATATGAAACTGGTAGAACTTTTGATGTGAGGCGAGACGCATGTGTTGCCATAAATGAATGAATGCTTCAAATTCGCTGCAGATTAAACTTCCAAATTTCTTTTAAAGCTTATCTGGAAAAAACAAACAAACAAACAAACAAACAAACAAACAAACAAACAAACAAACAAACAAGGACAACTATGGTCTGTAAACTACCACCAGGTGACTTTCATTTCACATAAAAACACATTTACAGTTTTGGTACACACCTGAAATTCAGTATGCTTATAAAACTGACTTCATGATGATTGTCTTAGATGAAGTGCCACACACAAAATTATACACAATATACACAAAGACATTTCATTTCTTTATTAATTTTGTAAATGTTGAGCTGGTGTACAGAGTAAATTGTCAGTAGATGTTCTCGGATTTGATTGGATTAAAAGGCTTTTACATGTTTTAAATCCATGATTGACTCTCCATAACGATAAAAAAGCAAACAAAAGAAGTTAAAATACCCACAAGAACCCTATTTATCCCCATTTTGCAGGCATTACCCAGAACTCAACAGTCTCTTGGTAGCTACAGCTGTATGATGCTAAAAGTACATCCATAACATAACTAGAATCCCAGTTGACAATTAAGGGTGCATAGCATTCTAAGTAAATATATATATTTTTATATATATTTTCATATATTTCATATATATATATATATATATATAGCCTTTTATGTTAAAAACATTTTCTGTGCATGTGCGCAGTTGCATTCCTTAGTATTGAGTAATATGCTATTGCATTAATAATGTCTTCAATCCACTCTAAAGGAATATACATGTATTCTCTAGTTTTTGCAACAGTTAATATTTTTGCATGAACTTGGTGCATGGCATCATCTCAGTAGTCCCTCAGTGCAGTGCTTTTTTCTGATGTAACCTCTACTCTCTCCCTGTGTGTGTGCACTTGGTTGAACTCTCTTCTGTCCATGTTCAAACCGTCACCACGTGGAAGCCTTAGAATCGGCTCAGTCTCATATTTGGTAAAAGGGCGTTGAAAACATCAGGGGTGGGCTGTGTTGAGGACAAATGCTTGTCATCTTGAAGACTAGCCATCGAAGCCACCAAGCCTCCCCATAACTCGGTCTACCTTCAAAGTCCCTCCCTTTTATTGTCTTTAATCAGGTCCCCTCTGGCTCTAAGCCTGACATCAGCAGGGCATTCATAAATGACCCCCTGCTTCAGAAACCAATCTAAACACATGAGCCCTTAAAGAGGAAATCATATGCCATGACATAAGGGGCACAACTTACACTGCTGTGTAATTTTTATTGACATATGAACTTTATTAAGCTAATAAAACAACAATAATATCTGATGAAGGGATATTTGTTAAAATGTCAAAAAAAAAAAAAACAATTTGAGGCTTCACTCTTTAAAATCTATCACCATGTGTGCGTGTGTGAATAAATGAGAATGAAGTCATATTTATGATATTCAACAGCAGATACTGAGCTGAAACAACAGAGTGAATACCCTATTATCTACTGAAGTACAGAGCCAACACAGATGACTACTTCATAACAAGACTCACAGTATACCAAGACTTTACATTCATCATCTCTGGCTGTGAAGCCGTTACTAAACACTTAGTTATGGGTGCTTATTGCAATATTTTTGTGACTTACATATTTTTCTATAATAAAAGCATTCAATGTCTGATGCAACATTTGAAAGAAATGCATGTAGGTTATTGATATAATGTGAGATGGCACACTTATTGAGGTAAATAAACCTTTAAAAATATGTGATTTAGAAGTACACATATAATCTTTGTCCATTTGCAATATTACTTCCTGTGATATTATCACAACTTTAACATGTCCCAATATCTAGGACTGAATATGTGATATTAAAATCTCTCTCTCTCTCTCACACACACACACACACAGACACACACACACACATGCACACACACACACACACACACACACACACACACACACACACACACACACACACACACACACACACACACACACACACACACACGCGTGTGTGCACACACGTGTGCATGCGCAAAGAACAGGTTTTCTTTCAAGGTGCATATGAATGTTATTAAGGTTTAAAAACTGTCTGAACACACCTACATTCCCAGATGAGTAACAAAAACAAACACCGGGCACTTTGCAGATGGGATGGCTAGTATGAAGTCATACCAATATACTTAAAGTTTTCTTTTCTAGAGAGGCAAAGGGATGAAGTGTGGGACGCTAATGTGCTGACATCATTTCTGAGTAAAGTGAGAAGTAGAGTAAAGCTGAAAGATTAGGAACAACACAAACTATGATCCTAAAATCCTCCCTTCTTTGTCACTCAAACACACTCACACACAAACACTCCTTTCCTTTTGTAAGCAGTTATTGCTTCTTCTTCTGAAGTACAGTTAGGACAGCAAATTGTGACAAGAAGAGGAGCTGAACAAGAGACACGCTTCTGGACGGGTCAGGCTCACAGTTACGGGTCAGTATTACAGTTTCTCATCACAGTGATTGGTGACTGTCTTTGCTACACACTAAAGAACTGCCAAGGAGACAAACATCGAAGCTCAACACGTCCTCGACCCTAAACACGACGCACATCACTTCATCCAGTAAAACTAGTGCTACACGAGTCTGTTTCAGCTACTTTACCCTCATCAAGTGACATCTTCTGGTGGTGGTGAGATGGTCTGTAAGTGCACCTCGTGTGGTGGTGTCATATGCTGCACGATGAGGTCAAACAGACACAGCTACTGTACGAGCTGAAGTTGGATCCCGCCTCCTGCTGAAGGTGGACGAGACTGCTACATCTACTCTGAGAGGCTGACTGCAGAGGCTAGGGGATGAGAGATGGCGGCTGGGTGATAAGGAGAGGTATTGGGATTTTAGTTCAGACAGACATTAACACAAACCTCACGAGGATACAGCACAGTGGGGACCAGAAAAAGGCAGAGGAGTAGGATGGAAGAGTAGGTTAATCTCTTGTGACAATTTTTCACTTGTATATCTCTTTACCTTCCTCTCCACAAGGCAAGCCACTTTGAACAAAGTTTGGCGAGGCAAGTTTCTGCAGCAAACCCGCCTCCCAAAGCTCAAAATCCCCACGGTACAGTAAATGACTGACAGTATGTCTTCATTCTACAGTCTGACATGTCAAAAGCAAACAATGAAAGCCCGTGAAAAATCACAAAGAAACATCCGGACACACGTAAATCCAACGATTTAAAACAGGCAGAGCGACTCGAAGTTTTGTATGATCTTCTACCCACAAAGATCTCAAGATATAGATAATAATATATAGATTCTGACCAAATGTACCAAACAAGAAAAACAGGGAAGAAATTTCTTATGTACCTGAAACAGCAGCATCAGTTGCATCGCATAGGGATCTAATAACAGAAACAACACACGTAACACACAGTCACGTAGAGCATTTTAGTGCATACAATATTATGTACAACACTGATATCCTTGGGTGATAATTGTAGCTTTACTGGACTTAGAGAGCACTTGGCCAGGTTTGAAACTAGTGTGTGGTGCTGGGAGAGTGCGGCATGGAGGAGGGGGAATAACCTGTTGCCTAGAGATGATGTAATTCTGAGTATTTTAGTCTCTCTTTTTCTTGAGTTAAACTCTTCACCATTGGGTTAGAAAATGGGCTAGTGGTAGCCTACGTTGCATGCCTGTCCCATTAAGCAGTGTTGCCTCCCCATCCCGCCCCACCCTTTAACCCGCCCCCGCATTCCCTCAGTATTTGTAGTTAAAGACAGGCCATGCGGCAGCAGTCACTCATGCTGATACAGATAACAGGAAGCACGTTTTGGTTGCTAGTTTCTTTCTCTTTTTTTGAGTTGTTGTTTTTTTTTGTCCATGTTTGTTTTTTGTTTTATAAGAAATCATGCTTTTAGCCTACTAGTAGATTTTTTTCCCCCCACCATTTCTTTAAAAAAAAAAAAAAGGTAATAAAAACTACAAGAAAATCTGTATCCTTTTTCTTCTGGTGCGTGCCAATAGTCGCCATAGCCACTGTGGTTGTCATTGAGTTGGTGTCTGTTGCTGTTCATTTCCATCTGTTTCCCTTTTGATGTGTGGTCGTCTTCCTTTCAGCTGCTGCTGGTCATGTGTTCATGTAGGATGGTTTTGGTGAAGGGGTTGAATCCTGCGGAGAACTCTGTGGAGAGAGAGAATTGCACTGATTAACAAGCCTCTCATTCGTCTTACGCAAAACAGGTGGCATGCAGAAAGCAACGAGTCAGTGCAAATGTGAGTGTTTTTGACTTCTGGATATGCATACTGCTACATAACTGCTTTATAGTGGTGGAAATTTTGAAGTTCCCTTCAGATTTTCCTCATATCACCCAAACACTCAATAACACGTTAATCTTACAGAAGAATTTAAGCATAAATTGGTGGCAACAGTGGTTTAACATTCAGGAGTGATTCACTGGAAATATCAGTAATCTCAGGAATGTCATGGCATTTATGTTAAAGAGGGCACGACTCACATACACGCACGCACACACGCGCGCGCACACACACACACACACCCCCGCGCGCGCATGCACACACAGACTACAGGGGCTCCAATTCTCCAGACAGGTGGCCTTACAGCTTTGACCTTCAGCGCTGTCATTTTACAGTCTCTCTTTGCTTTTGTGCTGAGTGCACATTGTGCCAGCCTTTTTATATTATATCACAACATGCATGATAAAAGTAAATAAATGCATGTACAGCAGGTTACCATATTGCGACATTAACAATCTGTTTGCATCAAATGTATGAAATAACATTTGCACTTCGTTTTTGCTTCTTTCTATATATTTTATAGAAATAATAACTTAAATTTAATAGAAAAACTGTCTGCCAGATTTGAATATTCACAAATCTTACTTCATACTCTGATGTAAACGTGGCCGGGTGCTTGTCAGAAGGGAATTTATATTGTTTATTTAAGCTGTAAAACTTTTTGTGTTGCTTAAAAAAAAAAATCAAGAGACAAAGACAGATGAGGTTAAAAAAAACATTTCTGGATCATTTAGAGTCGGGTTCTAAACATACGTGTTACTCTACATTCACCGGTCACTTCATTAGATACACCTGTTCAGCTTCTTTTTTGTGCAAATATCTAATCAGCCAATCACATGACAACAACTCAAATCATTTAGGTTTGTAGACACGATCAATATGACTGCTGAAGTTTAAACTGAGCATCAAAATGGAGAAAAGTGATTTAAGTGACTTTGAACATGGCTTGGTTGTTGGTGCCAGACAAGCTGGTCTGAGTACTACAGAAACTGCTGATCTACTGAGATTTTCACACACAACCATCTCTAGGGGTTACAGAGAATGGTCTGAAAAAGAGAAAATAACCAGTGAGTGGCAGCTCTCTGGGTGAAAATGCCTTGTTGATGTCAGAGGTCAGAAGAGAATGGCCAGACTGCTTCAAGCTGATTGAAAGGCAACAGTAACTCAAATAACCACTTGGAACAACCAAGGTATGCAAAGAGCATCTCTGAGCACACAGCATGCCGAACCCCAAAGCAGATGGGCTACAGCAGCAGAAGACCACACTGGGTGCCATTCCTGCCAGCTAAAAACAGAAAACTGATGATATAGTTCACAAAAGCTCAAAAAATTGGATCATAGATAATTGGAAAAATGTTGCCTGGTCTATTAAGTCTTAATTTTTGCTGCAGGATTTGGATGGTAGGATCAGAATTTGGTGGAACCTCCATGAAAACATGGATCCATCCTGCCTTGTATCAAGGGATCAGGCTGCTGGTGGTGGTGTAATGTGTGGAGGATATTTTCTTGGCACACTTTGGATGCTTTAGTACCAACTGAGCATCATTTAAATGCGACAGCCCACCTGAGTATTGCTGACCATGTCCATCCGTTTATGATCACAATCTACTCATCTTCTGTTGGCTGATGGTAACAAAACTCAATTCGTGCTCTAAGGTCCTCTATTGGATTGCGATCCACAATCACCAGATCCCAGTCCAATAGAGCACTTTTGGGATGTAGTGGAGCTGGAGATTCACAGCATGGATATGCAGCTGACAAATCTGCAGCAACTGTGTGATGCTATCATGTCAACGTGGAGCAAAATGTTTCCAGCACCTTGTTGACTCTATGCCACGAAGGATTAAGGCAGGTCTGAAGGCAAAAAGAGTCCAACCTGGTACAAGCAAAGTGTATCTAAAAAAGGTATCCGGTGAATGTATTATCATCTGGATTAATACTAATTAAAATGATCCAAATCAAAATCAATTAGACAGAATAGACATTAGGAAAGAATTAGCAAATCATTGTTTTTTTCAAGCATTTAGGGTTTTCCTGACAATACTTTTTTCTACTAAAGCACACAAAAAAGAATTACAGTTGTACCTTTTTCCTTTTCGTGTGTGTTATTTGCATTTTGACTATTAGCTAAACTAAAAATTTAAGTGTAATTTTGCTGCACCAGCAACACACCATATACCATATCATTAGTAATTATTGAATTAAATGTACATTCAGATACATTTAATCCAGACAGACTGAATTAAATGGTCTAGTCCACAGGGCAGAGGAAGCACTGTGGGTCAGTCCCCTACCTGCGGGGATGCAGCACTCAGTCTGCCTCACTGCTTAACTCTCCGCAGACTGGCACATTTCACTATCTGAGCACCTTTCTTCACATCCACAGTATCGGGCTACATCGGGGGGGAGGGGGTTGACCGCAGAAGAGGTACGAGGATTGAGAATAAGTTGGATGACAGGAGCAGAACAAGAGGTTGAGGTAATATTAGTAAGGGAGGGTAAAACAAAGGAGAAAGGGACAGAGGCAGAGAAAGAGAGAAACAGACCCACAGAGGAGGCAAACAGTGCCGCATGAAAAAAAAACGAGGGCATACAAACACACAGACAGGAAACGAAACAGAAATGTGGGGACAAAAGAGAAAAAAGAGGGTAAAATGAAGAAATAATGTATAAACAGTCAAGCAAGGACAGAAGTGATGGGTAGCAGTTGGAAAGCCAGGTGGTGGTTCAGAGTAATATGTGCAAAGAAGTTTTTTAAAAAGTGGATGGATGGGACTGGGCCACATAATACACAGGTTTCAGGAAATTTCACACAATCAGAACAACCAAGATAATTACTGTATCTAATGTATTGAACCCAAACCTATTCAGTGTAATTAAGATTTGCCCCAAACTCTTTTTGGTTTGCGTGATTAAGGTGCACATTCACAGTTAAAGGACTATAAACTTTACTCAGTTACTCAGTGAGAAAACACTGCATGAAACCACCATCAGTTCATTCAGTCATTAATGTGCAAGAAAAAGAACAGATGAACTGCAGGTGTGGTTTAGTGATGATCAAAATAACAAAACTTTTGTGAACCTCTAAAAAAAAAAGAAGCAATTACAGCATTGGAGCAGAGTGGATTCATTTGTTTTCTTTAATGCAGAAGATGAGCATGAGAGAGAAATATTTGGATGGAGATTAATGTTAAGGGAAGTCAGCAATCAGGCAATTAAATAAACACATGTCCCTCTGTCTTCCGTTGTAATTTACACATACTAAAAAAAGGGCAAACCTTTATTTAAATTATAAGATCACAAACAAACTTATACTTATGCAGCTTAAGGTGCACAAGAATCATCAGTAAATGCTTGAAATGCCTGTGAGATGAAACTTACTGCAGCACAGACCCCAGATACTACATACTACATGGATTTTAATCAAACAGGGCCTCATCATGTGCATCAGCTGATCGAATTCAGTCCATTTAGGCTTTGCAGGCTTGCTGCACACCCAAGCTAATTATGGAAGCTTTGAGTGAGACAGAGAGAGCTGCCTGCAGATCAGAAGCCCACCTTGCTGCTGTCCCGACCCAAGACGGCGTAGCTCATGAACTGCTCAGCATCAGCATCCAGCTCGTTGGCGTCCAGCAGAGAACCTTCCACGCTCACCTCCTGAAACCCCTCCTCACCCGATCCCTTCCCTCTGCGCACAACCTTGCGCACAATCTATCACATACACATGTACACAGCCGCACACAGAAGGGTGAGAGAGAGAGAGAGTGATGGGCAAGAGCAGAGAGTGTGGGTAAGGCAGTGAAAAAGACTGGACTGGTGAAATATGAAGATGTCGCTGAAAAGAAAATGTGTCCACAGTGAAATGTCATATGCAATGAAAAACTTTGTCATGATTATTAGTTTAACATTCATTCTGTGGGGGAGATGTCAAGTAATGCTAAAAAAGGAACAATGTAAAAACAGAGATATTCCTGTTTAAGAATACAATTTACATGGCTGACCTTTTTTGTGACAATGTTTCCATGTTCATCGGTGAACTGTTCCTCGCTTACTTGCTCCCCGGGAAGATCTTCAACCTCATCACCCTGTGGATCAGAAAAAGCATTTCTATAACCATGAACGTCTTTAATAGTGGACCTAAAGCAGATTAAAGCATCCATCACTGCAGCGCTGTTTGCAGGGAGAATCATATGAACCGTAGATAGGTGAGGCACTAGTGCAGTTGATTGTGAGGGGTGGAAATAATTATTTGATCCCCTGCTGAATTTGTAAGTCTGCTCACTTACAAAGAAATGAACAGTCTCTAATTTTTATGGTAATTTCATTATAATGGAGACACAATATCAACCAAAAATCCAGAAAAAACACATTACATAAAAGTTATAAATTGATTTGCCCGTCACTGAGTGAAATAAGTACTTGATCACCGAGCAAATGATGACTTAGTACTTGGTGGAGAAACCCTTGTTGGCAAACACAGCGGTAAGGTGTTTTTTGTAGTTGGTCACCAGGTTTGCACACATCTCAGGAGGGATTTTGGCCCACTCCTCTTTACAGAAACTCTCTAAATCCTTTAGGTTTCTCAGCTGACACTTGGCAGCTCTTTAGCTTCAGCTCCCTCCACATATCTTCTATAGGACTGAGGTCTGGAGACTGGCTTGACTTAATTATGCTTCTTCTTTAGCCACTCCTTCGTTGCGTTTGCGATACGTTTAGAGTCATTGTTATGCTGGAAGACCCACCCATGACCCATCTTCAGTGTTCTAGCTGAAGGAAGGAGTTTCTCGTCCAAGATTTTACGGTACATGACCCCTTGGGGGGTCACACACATACTTGGCCCCTCAATGTGGTGAAGTCGTCCTGTACCCTTAGCAGAAAAAGAGCCCCAAAGCATAATGTTTCCACCTTGGTGCTTGACTGTGAGGATGGTGTTTTTTGGGTCACACTCAGTATTTCTCTTCTTCCAAACACGGCAGGTCAAGTTGATGCCACAGAGCTTGATTTTGGTTTCATCTGATCACAGCACTTTCTCCCAAGCCTTCTCTCAATCATTTAGATGTTCAATGGCAAACTTAAGATGGGCCTGTACATGTGATGTACGAGATTTGCCTTCTTGAGGAAGGAGACCTTTTGGGTGCTGCAAAATTTCAGTCCATTTCGATGTAGTGTGTTACCAGCGGTGTTTTTGGTGACTGTGGTCCCAACATTCTTCAAATCATTAACAAGCTCCTCCTATGTAGTTTTGAGCTGATCCACCACCTTTCTCATGATCATCCACACCCCATGATGCAAGATGGATGGTGATGGATGGTCATTTTATGTTTCTTCCATTTCTGAATAATTGCACCAACAGCTGTCACCTTCTCACCAGGCCTCTTGCTGATGGTCTTGTGGCCTATTCCAGCCTTGTGCAGGTCTACAGTCTTGCCCATGGTGGTGGAGAGGTTAGAATGAAAGAAATTGATTTTGTGCACAGGTGTGCTTTATACTCATAACAAGTATCTGTGATTGATTGATTGATTGATTGATTGATTGATTGATTGATTGATTGATTGATTGATTGATTGATTGATTGATTGATCGCTCGATCGATCGATCGGTTAGTTGGTTGACTGACTGACTGATTGACTGTAATCTGTGTGCCACCTGGATACACAGCCAATCTGTGGAAGACAGAATGCTGGCTGGGTTGTAGGGGATCAAATACTTATTTCATTCAATGACATGCAAATCAATTTATAACTTTTATGTAATGTGTTTATTCTAGATTCTCTCACCATTAACGTGAAACTAGCGCAAAAATTACAGACTGTTTTTTTTTTTTGATAAGTAAGCAAACTTACAAATTCAGCAGGGGATCAAAAAATGATCTCCCCCACCTTAAATCAGCCAGTGGGGATCTTATATTTACAATTCACAAAGTTCATGACAATACAGTTATAGCCTCTATAATCGACAGCACGTCTGTAGAGCTATTTATATGTTAAAAGAAATTCCTGAAGCTGGACACTCAGGTTAAGAACAAGAGAAGGTCGAGCATGTGGAGGCCTGAATAAAACTCCCAAAAGTACCGTCTTTATTCAGTTCATTTATGTCACATGTGCTGCACATTTGAATTTTGTCAGATACATAATGACATGTTATATTGATCCTAAAATTGAGTTTTTCAAAAGCATAATTTCCCCTTAATTGTATTTATTATCCCTCATTTTAAACATAGCGTCAAGGGAGGGAGTGTGAGATACAGTAGAAAGAAACTCCCACAGAGCCAATGAGAACTTTTTATAGAACTAGGGTCCAAACTTGTTGAGCTGAAGACAATCTATTTACAGTATATCTATAACAGCAGAAGATATATTTAACCACATTCTCACAGTTATTTGATATTTTCATTAAAAAAAAAAAAAGACATTCATTAAGTCCTCTCATTGTATGGATTCAATCCCTTTTTTGTTATGGCCCAGCACATATGCCACAATTACTTGTGTCCACATTGTTGTCCTATTTTGTACTTTCCCACGCCAGTAAAACCAGTCAAATAACTTACCACAAATCTATCCTGTATCACTTTTAGCTTTTCTTAAATACACTGCATCCTGCAAGAGTTCACCAACAATATTTCCCTCCTGCTCTTTCCTTTCTTTACTGCCATCTGCCAGTAAAAGCCTTTCTTCAAATTTGTGCACCTCTCTTTGTTGTACCTTAAGAATGACTCTACGGCGGACGACTCTGGTGGTGACATTCTCCTCTTCATCAGCTACTCCCTCAATTTCACCAAGCTCGTGGTCCAGCTGAGTGTGTATGTAGGTGAGCACCGATCTCACTGAGCCACTGGCTATGTGGAGGACATTCTGACAGCTGATCACCAGGAAGGCCAGCAGCACGAAGCTGAAGAGGAGTTCAGTAACCAGGGCCCACATTGCTCCACTTTGATCCCCAGTAAATCAGCACAGTTGGTACAGAACAATGCACGACTGCAGCTTCAGTCCCTTAGCTGTTGGTGACTCCGGCTTCCCACACTTCTCTTAGCTAAGGGAGAATGTAACAGCTGCAGCCCTCAGTCTTTTGTGACTGGTTCAGGCAAAATGGCGTTTTTTCATTTTATTTCTGTCTTCCATTTGCTGGGGCCGTGGGCCCTTTTCCCCACGTCACCTTTCTTTCTCCTTCCCACCGTCAGGTCAGGAGTACCCAGTCAAAGACACCACATCCAACCAAAAGCAATCTTGGGAGGCTTCTGTGCCCACCTCTCTCACTTTCTGGCCATGTGATCGGTGAGCTTTAAATACTTCCAGCTACTCGAGAGCAGCTCTGTGTGCTGTGGTAAGAAGACTAAGAAACGTCCCGCGCATATATGCTGCTCTAAGTACAGAATATTCCACACAGCCTAGATGACTAATTTTTTGAAAACAATTATATGTAGACACAATTATGTGGCCTACAAATTAAGCCAAATGTGCTTTTTAGGTATCAATATGATCCACAAGAGGTATGAAGCCCACAAAGGCTTTGAAAGGCTCTATTTTTGTTCTCTCACAGTTTCACAGCTGAGATTGTCCTGGACAGTGTGATGTGTCTGTGTTGTGCCAGAAAGTTAACATGTGGGAATGACTGGGGTGGGGATCAAGTAACGCAAGTGGACGAGTGAGAGAGCTTTCTATATTTGGCTGAGCACGCTGTTTGTGCCCAAATTGGGCTTAAGACCACTGTGTGTGTTCTTGGGTGTGTGTGTTTACGTTTGCTGTATGAGCCTAGGATCCACATAACATAATGTTGATTTAAATGATAACTAAGGCTTTAATGTGCAACCTCTAGAAGTGGAAGTATGAAAACAACTGCTTGTGTGCATAACAATGTATGCTGTATTGCATTGTTTCTGCCAAGTTTACCTCTGCTGGAGTTGTTGGACTGTTTTACCTTTTTTGTTTGCTCCACAAGAATGTGCTTGTTAAATACAGGACTTGATTTTTGTTGGTCAGTTCACTAATTTGGCCCAGACTGAAATGTTTGACAGACATTGTAAAAGGAGTAATCCTACTCACTTTGTCTCCTTTAAGTTTGCACAATTAGTTTATCATGCTCACCTGGCCTTTCAGGCGGATGTCATCCCAAGCCCTCAGCTCTGGTACCCTGTGTGGAAAGCCCAAACCCTTCTCAAATGGTTGGGTACCTCTGAAGTGCCCCCGTAAGATCTCAGAGTGCCCCATGTCCCTCACAGGCTGAAGCAAGGCCTCCTGGGACATACGGGATGGGTCACCATCCACAGCGTTGCGCACTGATGACATCACGCTCTCCATGGTCTGCCTGGGTTTAGACTGATTGCCCACCCAAGCCTGAGTAGGATCAGTGACAGGGATCCACCCAGGGCCTGTCTGTTCCTGCAGGTAGGAAAGGAAAGATCCTCCACCGCCACCGTTTCCCCCATTACCTGATCTGAAAGGAGATCAATGGATCAATAAGGAGGTAGCCCACTATAAATGTTTACTAACAGCAAAGTGAAGCAGGTTTATAACTCCCTTGATCACCTCCTTATCACAGAATTTTCACTCTCATCTGATAGTTAAGTGACTTTACACTAACTCAGAGGCATACAGAGGTCTGACTCACCTGTCTCCATTCCGATCTGCAGCATTGCTCAGACCAGTTGACTCACTCAACCGAGCATACACCCTTTGCTGCCCTGCAACAAGAGAAAGCCCTTCCTCTGAGCCTGTCCCGCCTCCTCCACCTCCTCCTCCAGCTCCATCACCACCAGTTGTACTTGTGATGGCTGATGCCTCCGAACTTGCCTCTGACCCCTGACCATTGTTCAGACCGTTAAGATTGATCCCAGCGATGGTACCCCCAAGCGAGGCTGGCGTGGTGGTGCTGAGTGAGTCAACGCCCATCTCTGAATCATCTTCCGGCAGCTCAATGGAGCCACTCAGCACCCCACCCCCTCCGCTGGCTGCGCTGGCCTGACTGGCCGGCCGGCCTAGACTTCCATATGGCAGCCCCAGCAGACCCTCTGAATCATCAGCATTACTGCACTCCAGCGAGGAGTCCTCCACAGGCACCAAGGAAGGGCTGTTGCCTGAGGGCCACACCTGCACATCAGACATCTCCATCAGTGTGTCTTCTTCTGTAGTGGCAATAGGGGCACAGTCCAGACTGGAGACCTCCTGCCAGTAAGGGTCAGCACCCAGCGGGGAGGGCAGGCTGTACTGCATGGAGGCTGGTGAGAGAAGCTCTTCCTGCGGGAGCCCATAACCTGGAGCGAGACAGAGAGAGGCACACTGACACCCAGCCCCCCCGCCTCGCTCCCCACC
Organism: Archocentrus centrarchus; assembly: GCF_007364275.1. NCBI lineage: Eukaryota > Metazoa > Chordata > Actinopteri > Cichliformes > Cichlidae > Archocentrus > Archocentrus centrarchus. Next base: position 13,916,359 of record NC_044354.1, on the reverse strand, counting down.
TCACCCCCCACAGCATCAGGACCCTGGGAGGGGGGTTAGTTCCCCTGCCCAGTATCTGGGCATTTAGGGGAGGAGTAGAGGAGGCTGAAGGGACAAATGGGAAAGGAGTGGGGATGGAGAGAGGGGAGGGCCAAGACAATAGGAGCTAGAGTAAAGGTGCAAGGAGCTAAGGTCATGAGAGCAAGGGCAGCTTTTAGAAGAGGGGCTGTCAAGCTCAATCAGCCAGCGCTGACAGCAGCAGAGCAGCAGCGGTAGCAGCAGCAGACACAGCCAGCTGAACCGGTAGGCTGAGGCTGAGGTTCCAACCCAGCAGTGACTGATGCTGCTCTGCTGGCTGCCACCTGCAGGGAGACGGAGAGGGATTATTGACACCTGTCCAGCAGGGACACACACATACACACACTCTGTCTTACACCAGACACACTCACACTCATATATGCATGCATTCAAACCCACTCAGAAACAGGCAGGTTAATACTGTTGTCAGGCTGGATAGCATGCTCGCAGGCAATCGCATTTTCTCACGTACACGCAAACCCACCCACACGCAGACACGCGCATGGTCACTTCACACAGCTGCTTGCTTTCTCAGTGACACGTATCATTTTTTATAATACATTCAATATAACATAGCTATATGAAGATAAAACATAGTAGTACTGTTGAAATTTGTGCAAACAAATTACAAAAGACTTCAATTTTCTTCTGCTGGGAAAGCCACAATGTTGCTGCTTCAAACAAAAAAATGTAATTAGTATTTCAAGTGCATGTTAGTAATGAGCTGTGGACTCAGGTCACTCCTACAGCTGTTTTTTTTAACATCCTTTGACTGAATTTTTTTTGTCTTTCTTGAGGAATCAAATCTGGCACAACTGAGTACAATGTCCCAGCAAGCAGTGAGTTTTTTTTTTTTTTTAATATTTAGATACTATAACTTTATGTGATATGCTAAAGAGGAAAGAAAATCCAGATGAATACTATGACTAAGACTGCTCTGCAGTTACAAAAATGTCTTGTAACCTGGTCATAATACATTAGTTATACTGTAAAGGATGCTAAAATATAACTATGGCCAACAGATTATGTAAAAATTTGGGTCACTGGTAATGTAGGTAAAGCAAAACATGAGTAGCAGTCTGACTGAACGCTAAAGGACATATTATCCCTATGCAGTACATAGATAACAGGAAGAAGAGGAAATGATTCCCCCTTAATGTTTGTGCATATAAATATTTCAGAGGGAGGGAGGGAGAGAGACTGTGTGTATACTGTACAGTGGTAAGAAAACTGCAGAGCACAAGCTGTAACTTGATTCTAGGCTGGCAGCAGGCTACTGCTGAGAGTGCAGAGGATATTTGAGACACCAAGCCACAAAAAAGACCCCTTGTCCCACTTTCTTTTTCACCCTCTCAACTGCTGTCAGTGATCTACAGTTAATGACAAATTCAGACATTTAGTTTGTGCTGTAACACTCTGACTTATGAAGATTTGTGCTAAAACACAAAGTCAAAACCAGATGTGAAATAGATATAAACTGGAGACTTTTGATGTTCATTGGTAATGAATTGTATATTCCTCTGCTACTGTACGAGATTCAAACAATCCTTCGGTGTTTATTTAGGTCCCACAAGGTACTGGGGCATCTGCTTTAAGGAGTTTACATTTTAGAGAGGCTTAAAAATCTATTTATTTTTACCTGTTTATGTAATTTTACACTTTAAATACAAATCTGATTGCCTGCAGAAAATACAGTTACAACTTCAATTATTTTGGAATTAAAATCCAATGAAAAATTCAAAAGCTAGAAAAAAAAAAAATCATCTGAATGAACATTTGTGTTCAACTTACACAAAATCATTTTTCCCTGCACGGCGGTTTACTTGCAGACATAAATGGGGGAACAAAACAAATTTATTTCCATGATTTATTTATTTATTTCCAGCCCATATCCTCCGTATGAGCTGCTACCATCATGCAGAGTTTAACAGTGCAAACGGAACGTTTAAGAGCTCTTTTCTATATCCGTCAAAAAATAGCCTAAAATAAGATGACACTACATATGTTCCACTGCAATCCACTTTGAGTGATGTTTTAAGTGATGTGGATATAGGTTTGCACATAACAAGAAAGGAAAGAAAAATTGAAATAATGAGAAGTGTGAAATATGGAAAATGTGTCCGTGATGGCTCACTGACAGTACAGAAACAGAAAAATACATATAAAGATACCCTTTATGGCAATAAACTGGGCACATATGTGGAAGCCACAAAACATTTAAAACACACATAAAGACGCTCACACGACACACACACACACACACACACACACACACACACACACACACACACACACACTCACACACACACACACACATTGGCTTTGAAGTTCACAATAATCAATGAGCACGTTTAGAAAAAAAGGCAGAACAAATTCAAACTGATCATCACTCACAAAGACATTAAAGACATATAGTTGCACAAAACAAGATGGACACGGTTTACGTAGAATCAGCGACACACAAAACAACCACAGCATTCATACATGAACAGCAGACACAGTTCACAAAAAAGGTCTGTGGCCTTTTTGTATCCTCCCTTAAGACAGATCATTGAGGAGTAACAGAGACAGACTGTAGTCATTCTCAGTATACATGCCATGCAAAGACACGTCTGTTTGTCAGGCAACATTAGGTACTGATGCAGCATTTGAAGCTTCATCTCCAACAGGCCAATGTCAGAGCTGCCCCTTATCCTGGTGTCTCCGTGCAAACACAAGGGAGATGAGCGATGAGCAAAGTTTTGTGCACATGCTGACATGCAGGAGAGCAGGGAAAGAAGGGATGGGTAAAGAGGAAAAGGATAGAGTGGGAAACAGAGAAGAGCAGCAAGAAAGAAAGAGGAATATAAAACAGGGTGATGAACACAGACAGAAACAGTGAGAGAGAGTGAGGGTCACCTCCCCCCTCCCAGTGGGTGCTGAGTACACAGTCTGTGTGAGGGGTATCTGTCACAGAGTGGACACTTAAAAGGTGGGGATTTCAAGAGTCGGGAGAAAAATAAAAGGAAAAAAAAGAAAATGCACTTGTCGGAAAAAAAAAAAGCTAAAGATGTGGGTCAGAGGTCAACATGAGGTCAGAGTTCGGAGAGGAGTGAGAAGGAGGAAGAGTGGGACGGCTAGGCTGCAGATGACCAGAGAAAAACAAAGAGAGGGACAGATTCACAGGGAATGAGAACAGGGCTCCCAAAAGCACATTCGGGGCACCAACACTAACTCTAAAGACCCAAACTACTTCCCATGCAGACACAGGCAGACAGAGTTTAGACCCATTTCAGAGGTCTAAAGGATGAGGTCTTACACTATTATGACTGAGTGCATGTTTTATTTTGTAACCTGGAGTCTGTCTTGAACAAACCTTTGCTTGCTTACACTAGAACACTGAAGGAAAGCTGATGTGACAGTTTTGAAAAAGTAGAAGGAAAATTTCTGCAAAATACTACTTTGCTAAATAAAAATAGGCTTTTGTTCTCTAGGGGACTGGACCTGACCTTAAATAGTTTCCGTTCTGTGCTAAGTGTTAGATGAGGCTATTGATGGCATGCATTTCTGCAGTAAAAAGCAACTGGTTACCATAGCTTAGCATGTGGGAAAACAGAGGAAAACTGCTAACTTGGCTCTGTCTGGACATCAAAAAAGTTCATTAATGACTTTTTTAAACCTTGTTTGTAGTTGTTTAAGTTTATAGGGATAAGCTGTGGTTTTACTGAGTTACCTGGCCAAAAGTAGAACCAGGATTGCTAGATGCTTCTCCCTGTCTCCTGTCTCCCTTCAGGCTAAGCTAATTGTGCCTTTATATTTAACAGATCTTTTCATCTAACTAATAAGTAAAAATGAAAATAAATAATGCATTTTGTCCTTCACTTTTCATTTCACCACAATATTTTAAATGCTTATTCTTGCCTTTCTAGTTTAGCTTTTATTTACTGACTTATTTTATTTATGATCTAAAGAGTCATGCTGGGTGTATCACTTGGTTATTGTGCTTTTAGAATGTACTAAAAGCTGGATCTGTAAATCATAAACCTCTCAATTCTTTTATTTATTTTTTACACTGTGAAATAAGCAAAAGAAGCAATACCCAGCTTTTCAAATCCACCAAGTCAAAGCAGGAACGAGCTTTGGGAGGCAAGTAGCCAGAAAGACAGACACAACAGACAGATACAAAGTTATCAGATTCACTGCAGCTGTGATCTGAACGTCTCCCTTTCCACACTATAATGGTCATGGTCACATCCGTATGCATTGTTACATCTCTGATTATTGCTCCAGTTTTCACAGGGAGGACCTGTCACCTGTCCGACTAACTCATCATCTGCGCTCAAGACAGAGAGGAGGAGCCAGTCAAGGAAGAAGGGGAACTCACAGCAGTCCAGAGGTGAAAATGGAACCAATAAGATGTAGGGTATGCACGTGTGAATGAAACCATGAGGAAAAGGAGTAAAAGACTGAGGTCTGACAGTTGGTAAGAAGGCCAAATGTGCAAGGTTTTACTTATGATCTACGTAGAGCCATCATGTATGACAAGGTGTTTTTAGAGGAACATATCATGCTAAATGACATTTTATAGAACAGCTTTTTATGATGCATAAAACAACTGGTAATTCAAAATGAGTTGAGAGCATCTTAACTACCAAACAATAAAAAGACTCGAAATCTATTACGATTCATATGAAGATAATATTTTCTTTATCTCTGTGTGGAATAACTGAACCAATACACCATTAAACCCCTCGGTATACCATTTAATGATGGTTTTCTATGTGCTTCACTGTATGTCTATGTTACTCTTCTTACAGTAGGAGTGTCCTGAGTCCCTCTGTGTGTTGCTGAGGAAAACTCCTGCAAAAGTTTGAGGCAGCTTTAATACACAGGAGCATCACAGGGAATAAATAAGAAGGACATGGGGACAACAGAGTGATTTAGAGGGAAACAAACTTGACTTTGCCTTTTGGGGAGTTTAGGAAAAAGAGCGTGCAAGTTTATTGGAAAAGTGGCTGGAGATCAAGGTGAAACCAAAATGAGAAGAGGCTGCATCGCGGGATCTGTGAAGGGAGCTCACCGTTGGTTATACCAGGGGACAAATGGTCTCTGTCGTTGTGTCGACGTCTGTTGAGATCACGGGAGCCTTGTCTCACAGGCTGAGGTGGCTGGCCCTCCAACATGTTGATGATGTCCATGCGGTCAATGCTCTTTAGAGCTGTGTACAAGCTCTCCACTGCAGTGATGCACAAAAAAACAGTCACATGCATGCATAGAAAAAAGAAGATAAACTCTGAGTGGACTGATGAAGGCAGAATTCTGCAGCAAATTCAGATTTACTGACTCTTTGCCCTCTTGCCCTCACGAGTGGCCCACAGGTTGAGCAGCGCAGAGCTCTGCTCCAGCAGCGAGTTTGGATTCTCCACACGAATCTTGTTAATGTCATCTACACTGAGCTGAAGCTCACGTGCCAACTCTGTTTAGAAAATGACAGAGGGAAGCTCAAGAAAGCAGGGGAAATATTTATATATTATAGCGTATGAGTCACGCTGATGAGGCATACGCAGAAGAGATGGAACAGTCTCTGTAAAAAACAGCTATGGCTCTTGGCAGAGAAAATAATTAGTTTCATTGGCTGGGCACCATGTGTTAACTTTGTTTAATCAGCAGCATGCTAGCAAACTTGTCAGACAAAAGATAAACACGGATGGTTTACTGCACATAAAACAGATTTACTCACCAGCCCAGCTCAGTCCCAACTGTTCTGCAATTACAGCCATCTTCAGCTCTGTCCTTTCCATAGCACTCATTGATGCTGCAGAAAATATAAATATAAAGCTGAGATGCTCATTGATTCTATGTAGGCTGGAAATTAAGTGGTATGATAATACATAATGAAGCTTTCATTATGTATTACATATTATCATCAAGAAGGTAGACAGTTGTAGTTATGTACAAGAGTGAGAGACTCATACCCATAGCAGGCTCATTTAGTGCGCTGTATCTTTCTCTTAAAGCCAGTGGGGTCAGAGTTCGCCTTCGGTCTTCACTCCCAACAATCTGTCAGCAGCAACAAAATAGTGCTGCAGTCAGAAATCTGTAGAGAAATGTGAATAAATACACAGCAGACTTCTTCTAGAGCTTTACCTTGATACATGGAGGCATAGTGATGTTGAGGTTGCAGAGCACATGCTGGTTGTCCTCATACTTGGTGGATTTGCGAAGGAAAGACAAAAATCCAGTGGGCTCTTTACTGCTGTCCCTCACCTTGGACATAGAGGTGAAAGCAAAGACATTATGACAGATACACAAGTAAAGACAGACCTTATGGAGTAACAAATCAATAAAGAATATAAAACCGAAGACAAGTCGAAAGGTAACACCTTAACGGAGACAGGAAGTCGATTGTCTCTGAAGGCCTGGAAGCTAAAGCAGCGAGGCTGCTGGGTGGCCTTCCTCACCGGTACAAGATTCCCTGAACACTCCAGGTGTAGTGGCATCCCCTCCATAACCTGTAACGATAGAGGCATTAACTATAATGTAAATAAATGCACAGCGTGGCCCAAGATCTTGAGTGCCCTGTGTAATAAGGTTTTAACTGTTAGTGCAGTATTTAGCCCAAAAATCTACAATTATACCAAGAGTATGAAGTGCCGTCCTTGTCCCCGAACTGACCTCTATGTCTCTGCTGCGAGCCACCTCTGTGAAGTTCTCATGTTGCTCCAGAGTTTTATCCATCTTGTCATCGGTCATGCAGTAGCAGCGCAGACGGCCCTCACGCAGCTCATTCATTTTAGCAAACACCACAAACTTGGCCATGTAGGGGACGGCCGACAGCTCCCTGTAGAGCAGGTTGGCGAAGGACACGGCCTCGGCTGTCCGAGGACAGTCTGCGAGCCAGAATCTGGGAGCAAACAATCACATTCAATCACAATGCTGCACATGCATCTGCTCTTTGCCTCTGTAATCACAGCCAAGCCGCTTGCTGCAATGGTTGTAGATGGCAAAGATTTAGAGTAATCTATTTATTTATTTGTCATGATGTCATATATATTTTGGCCTGTATATGCTGCCACTGAACTTACCGTGCTGAAACATTGGTTGTGAAACTGGCACAATCATTAGAATAGATAAGCTTAGTAGTGCCAGTAATGTCCTCCCATTGAGCTGGGGCTGTACCACCTGGGAGTCACATGGAGAGAAGGCAGGCTGAGTGATCACCAGTCATAAAGAAACTCCATTGATGACAGAGTTTTAATAACATAACAAAAAACATCTTAAATCAAGTATTTTAACCAAGCCTCTTTCTAAGCAGCTTTGCTGCATACATAAATCTTTCTTTACTTTGGAAGCAAACTGCTCACACTGACACAAACACCCACATAACAGCTGTGGCATGCAGTACCTATGACAGAGCAGAGCAGACGCAGACTGGTGGTGTCACCCTCCCCAGAGTCTCGAGGGCTCTCCCTCCAAGATGGAGGCAAGGGTATACGTAGGCCGATGGGTCGGTGAAACTTGCGCCGCCGAGGCTCCACAGTGACCACGGGGCTAAAGTTTGCTTGGTTACCGAGCAGCTTTGCAACCAGCTCATCTGGAACTGGCTGAGCCTGAGGTTGGAAATCAAAGATGGCAGGAGGCGGTACGCAACAGGGGGCACGGGTTTGATGATGTGGTAGAAAAAGGGAAATTAAAAAAAAAGAAAAGAAAGAAATATGAAGAAGGAATAGTAATTTTTTTTAAAGATAAGGATAGCAGGTATAATGAGTTGAAGTGAATAAGAGCGAGGAGAACCAAATGGGGAGAAATCAAAGATGAGGAGAGAGAGAGAGAGAGAGATAAGGCCACAGTGAATAAAAGACTTCAAAGCGGAAAGATACATTTGAAAAACAAATAGTAACACAAACTGGTTGCATGACTTCATAAGTATTTTTTTATTGTAAAATGTAACAGTGTATGTTAACAAGAAGTTTTTACAATCATTAATACAGAAGGGATATCAAATAAAAAGGCACTGTGGTTTTTCACAAGGCCATTTATGAGATGATTACTACAACAACATTTTAGCTAAACAGATATATGTCTATAAATATGAAGTAGTTAGCTATATAATATAGCTATATTTACTGAATATTATAAAAATGTCTAATTCACTTGCATTCAGTTACATTCACTATTAGCACGTTAGTTTAAAAGACTTATTGAGCTAAGAATAACTTCATTCATGCGTCTAAAAAACACCTGTTCCAGTAGTAGAAGGTCCACTTTTCATTTTGATTTACTGAAACAAAATTCACCCATTTCTGTCTGATAATAAAAACCCTTAAGCTGCTGACCTACTGTATGGAAAGAAGATTCTGAATTAGGAATTAATGCAATCAGAGTCTTGAACAGGAACAAAAACTTGGCAGAAAAACAGAGTGTGCTGCAAAACAAATGGCAACAGTTGCTATATTTAAGCAGTCAAAATAAATTCACATGCAAACAAAACCTTGAAATCCCAAGAGAAACGAATACATCCACACTAAAAGGAATTAGGAAGGCAGAAAGTCGACCAAAATAAATATAATCTTATGACTGATGACTGGATTATTGTTTCTTAGATAATCACGTTACCAAACGTTCATATTTTAGTCTTACAGTTAAGATTTCAGGGTAGTGGTATGCAACTGCTTGATTTGTTGGGGACATGCAGTCCTGCTTCCTATATGTTCCCTCTAAAAAAAATACTGCATTACAGAGTGTGGTGCTAAAGTTGAGCTAAAAATTATTTCCTATTTTGTTCTTCTAAAAAAAATTTAAAAAAAAAAGGTCTTTTGCCCATTTTTTAGACAGTAAATATACTATAACAACTTGAAAATATATATAAGCTTATGTGGACTTATTTCTTAGATATCTCAATAGTGTGTGGAAAATACTAAGTACAGAGCTTATGGTCAGTAACACGAACACATTGGCAAGAAAGACATAATAGAAATAATAACATGTATTCTGAAGGAGCAGTCCACTGTTATACAAAGGTGCCAAGTGCATGCAATGTGTGAAATATACGTCAAAAAGGTCCTCCAAAAAAAAAAAGCAAAACAGCAAAGGACAGAAAAGTAAATGAAGGAAATTTGGCACAAGCGCTGATAAGATCATGCCATTCCACAATCAAAGTAAATCCAACATGCAACACAGGCATTAACGATTCTGTCTCTCCTCTCCTTCCTTCTCCACTTCGTCCCATCTCACCTGCAGACCCAGACGGACTCGTTTGGTGACTGCTGTCTCAGGAAACGAGGCCTGGACCATCGGCACTAGTTTACTTGTCAGGGAACCTCCTTCTGGACCAATCAGGTCACTTTCTTGCTGCACTCGTGACACAACGGCAAAGTAAAGGGGGAAGTCGGTAGAGATGATGCGGCGGATTCGCTTCTTCCCTAGTTCTTCTTGACTTTCTAAATCTGGGAGGAGATGAAACGGTTGCATTTATTTAACAGTGATATTACATAGTGGCCTAAGCGAGTGTCAGTTTGAGATCAGATATTGCGCCTTTAAACTCTTACCCTCATCCATCCCATTGAGGATTGTTTCTAGCACCTCATCCCCATAACGATTGCGGTGTTCTTTCCAGACTGAGCCATTCTCGCTCCTCAGCACTACCAGCTCCCGGTCACCACGACCCAGAGCAGCAAAGTGGGGGATCTCCACAATCACCGGTCTGCCACACATACAAAATTACATGAGCACAGAAAATCCCTTGCTAGCAATGAATAAAACAATGAAAAAAAAAAAAAAACTTAATTAAAAATGCAGAAACAAGCTGATGTTGGTGTTTCTTTTGTATCTAGAGGAGGTTACAAAAAAATCTGATTCTTCCTCACCCCAGAAACTGCATCCCAGCTGGACCCAGGGAAATGATTCTGCTGGCCAACCCCTCTCCCTCCACCAGTGGAGGGGGGCTGGTCAGCTTCTGCGGCTTCACCAGGCGGCAGGTAATGCGGGTGGGTGCAGCACACGTCCGCGGAGGTATGATGACACGCAGACCATTATGCCTGCTGCCTCGCATTGAACCGCCACGAGCGTCCACCATAAAACTAACCAGGAACCTGTTATTTGGACAACGATGGTGACAATTAGGTTTCTGATCAGATAGTAAGCAGAGATGAAGTGAAATAAATGCTCTTCTTCTTGCGCTTGCTGTGCTGACCCTGTGTGTATGGGACTGGCAACTGGGCTGACATTATCTGATGTCTCAGTCGCTGGGCTGCTGGGAATCAGTGAGTCCTCATCGTATTCTTTGGGCAGTGGAAGTGGAGTGTGTTGCTACAACAGAAAGACAGAAAACTCCTCATGACAAAAAGATTTAAATAACCAAAAACTTACACGGTCGTGTTTATAAGAGAGTACATGGAAAGCACCATGATGGGTGCTGAAAACCTGTGCTTGTAGGTCATTATTAAAATTCTAGTTTTACAGTGAATGTTGAAAAGACATTTTGACTAAAAGCAGAGTTTTATGTCACATTACATTAAAGGTCATTTATGGGTGCATTTTTTGAAGTTTAAGAAATCGAAATTGTGTGTTTGCTCATTAAAAATAATTTTTTTTTTCATGTGTATAAAATCATTATGCCTCATAATATGACCTGTGAAAGTTATTTTTCTCATACGACATAATGTTCACATACTTCTTAAAATTCTAAAGAGGACACTTATTAGCAAATCATAATATGAGATATATAAGCATTACAGTTACAGTTTTATATGTATTGTATGCTTTACTAAACAGACATATAAAAAGTTAAAATATAGCTGAAAATTGGTTATTAACTAACAGCTGCTTGACTTTGATGGATGGTTTAAATGTAAAATTTCCAGTTTGCACTATAAAATTGCACTATTTACTTGAAGGTCTCTCGTCCAGTAAGTGCTTGTAACTGTGAAACTTCCATCTTCTTTTAACGATTGCATGATATGGTTGACATCTCAGAACAAATATCAAAAAGCTACAAGTGAACTTTGAGTTAATGGACAATGAAAGACACCGAGTTGCTTTAGCGATGAGACACTTTTGAAACTGCTATAAAAATAAAGTTCACTTACTTTGGGTTTTATATATATGTTTTATAAGATTTATTTGTCTCATACTGCAGTCATGAGAAAAAGAAAGTTTTCACAGGACTCTATCCAGTCCTGTGAAAAACTAAGTTCAGCCTATAATTCAACAGTTTGTAGAACTGTCTTAAACAGCAATAATTTGAAGCAGTTGTTTTCTGTATGATTTAATCAGCCTCTCACATCTTTGTGGATGAATTTTGGCCCACTATAACATTCCTTCGATTCATTCTTTTATTCACAGCTCTCATAAGGTCCTGACACAGCATTTCAATTAGGCTGAGGTCCGGACTTTGACTAGGTCATTGCAACATCTTGATTCTTTCCTTTCCTTTTTTTTTAGCCATTCTGATGTAGATCTGCCGCATGACCCAATTTTGGCCAACCTTTAACTGTTGGACAGATGGCCTCACATTTGACTCTAGAATACTTTGAATACAGGTGAGTTCGTGGTCAACTCAGTGACTGCAAGGTGCCTAGGTACTGTGGTTGCAAAGCAATCCCAAATCATCACCCCTCCACCACCCTGCTTGACTGCTGGCATGAGGTGTTTGTGCTGAAATGCTGTGTTTGGTTTTTATGTTGCTTTATGGCCAAACATCTCCACTTGGGTTTGTTCAGATGCAACTCAGCAAAGCTAACCCGTACTGCCATGTTTTCTTTTAGAGAGAAGAAGCTTTCACCTCGTAAACCTTTCAAACAAGTCTTTTTCTGAGCTGTAGCTCTTGGATTTTTTGCAGTTTCTATGAGTATGTCACACTTTGACCTTGGGTTAAATATGCTGCGACGTCCACTCTAGGGAAGATTGGTGATTGCCTTGACTATTGTCCACTTGTGAATAATCTTTCTCACCACAGTATCTCAGTGATACTGCTTTGTACAGTACCTGATCTATCTCATGTTCTCTCAGGATAACAGGCTCTGGAGAGACACGAGGGATCCTTGGAATGGCTGGCGAGTAATTTCTGTTGCAGAAAAAAAAAAGAAGTAGTCAGATTTAAGACATTTATTTGCATCTCCTCCCAAGTGTGCATCCTGGTGTTTAATGTGTGTGTGTGTCTATGGTGAAACCCCAATGATCCATCCACCTATTAGTTTAAGGCTACTAGCTTGGCTCTCTCCCCTGCTTCCCCAACCAGCCCCCCTTACGCTGTGCCCAGCCCTCTCTCGTACTCCAGTGATTTCTTGGGGGAGAGGAAATCGTCATCATGGTCTTTCATGTCATCCATCTTCATGTACCTGGCCCCTTCTGTCCCCAAGAGCTCCTCTCCTTCAGAGAACAACATGCCAAAGAGAGCGAATAGACCGTGGTCAGGTTGGTGAAACAGCACAAGAGAAGAGAGAAAGAAGAGAACAGGATTGTTAACTTGCTGTTAGAAGTGTCAGACAACATGATATCCCAGCTGATGGCTCTGTTATGTAGTGGTTAGACTGGTGAAATGAAACATCAGTGAAAATGATCTGGCCTTCTTGTAGTTAGTCAGTAGCAAAAAACACAAACAAATATTTTTCTCCAGGATGCAGCAGCAGAGAGGGAATTATACAGTTGTTAACACAGTTTCCCATTTTGTGACTAGAACAGAGTAGATGAAACATTTTCTCCACATCGAAAACTGAAATTTTTAGAGAAATTGTGTAAAAAGGTGAAATATATGACACACTAGCAGAAAAAAAATTAAACAAAAAGGGATGGGAGGGAATTTTATTTTAAAAGGTCTGAAAAGTTTCCACAGAGGATCATTTCCAAATTGGAAAAACTTGAACACTGAACATAGCAAACTATAGCAACAGAGAAATGGGTCAAGCTTTTAGAGATTCACTTTAGGAGTAAAATATGAGCTCATGCTAGAAGGGATGTAAAATTTCTGGGAGGAGTGAACTTAAGAAGGATCATCAGAGACCCCCAAAATAGTTAGATAAAATAGAACCTTTGTCAAGATCACTAAAGACAAAATAAAACAATAAGTAATAAGCTATCTATCATTCATTTGATACATTTTTATATGATTTTGTTTAAAAAAAGATTTCGAAAAGTAAACTAATTTTGGCAGAAGTATCATTATTGAGAGTCATGAGCCAATCGTAGAGGTTCACCCTACGTCTGGTTAGCAGTGAGGGAAGGATAATAAAGAACAAACAGAAAGAAGCACAAGGGGCAAGGAATACACACAGTTAACAAACTCACAAACACAACAGGACAAAGGGAAGACGGGACTATATATACACGCAGAGGACTGATTTTGGACACAGGTGGGGAATGAGGGGAACGTATTTCAAAGTAAAGCAGGAAATGACTAAAAAAAATAAATTCAGATATTGACTCGCATAAACGGAGTTAAAATGGTAAAGGGTGGGGTTGATTTTACAATTCAAGTAACCAAGCAGTATCTAATCTTAAGGGAGGTCCTTAAGATTAGAAGCATATATTCACCCATAATCAAGGGTTAGGATATAAACTGCCTGCAATAATCAACTATTAATTATTAAATCTGACTTCTATTAAACAAAATTGCTACCCTCTGGCTTTGGAATTAAAAGCTGAGTGAAAGACATCACCTACTCATCGACACTGGAGACTAATAGGATCTCTAATGGGAATGCGATGTCAGCATTTAAGTGCTTTAGATGAGAGAATACCTTCGAGAGCCTAACCAGATTATTCGTACCATTAATATTCAAGCTCAAGAGCCTGATCTAAGATCCAATACTTGGGTTTTGAGAATTAAAGCTCATAATTTAGGAAACAAAGCAAAAGGTAAAAAAAAAAAAATTAATTAAAAAAAGGAGCAACAGTGTGCCCTGATGGTGTTGTGTTTATGGCTAAATTTAACAGGTAGGTCTCTGTAGAATAGTGAGCATTAAACTAAGTGCATCGGTGTGGGTCAGAAAAGAGAAAAGAGACAAAACAGAAAGCCAGGTAAAGGAGAAAAAACATGTGTTTCTAGAGTGCACAGTCACCCGTGCTCCAGTAGAACGCTTCTACTTTCATAACTAATCAAATTGCTGGTGAGGACAATACAGACAAACCATCATTTCCCACAGTTTAGTGGGAAATATGGGTGCGGTCACTACAACAGAGAGCTGGTATGAGGAGGCTGCTTGAGGAGTTCTTCTGTAAAACAGATGAACACAAACACAGAGACAACCAGAACAACAGAATTTCACTACAACTTATGATCCCATCAGTGCAACTCTCCTTTGAACAAAATGCGTCTCTAGAAGTGAATTGTGGTGGCTTTCAGTTACTTACCCCCAAAGCAGGAGATAATGTTAAAGTGTTAACCAGCAACAAAAGGAAGTCTTCCCTGTGTGTGAATTTGTGAATGCAGGCTGTGTGAGTGAGTCTGTATGAGGTCCACAGCCACAGTGATTGTCGTAGTTATCATTACACCATGAGTGACACTACGAGTGCACTTCCCACAGGTTCACAAGTCAGCTCATGTCCTGCATATCTTCTGTCTTGTGTACCATGCATGTGTTGTGTAGGCAAAGTGCTACCATATTATGCACTGGTGTGTATAGGATAATCTGCTGATCTCACTTTACCATTCCAGATATGAGATGTGTCTTTCTATACTTTCTATATTTAGAGCCACAGTGAATGATCAGAGGACTAAAAATATCAAGACATAATATCCTGTGACATTATTGTCAGCGGTGTTGTAAACTTCAGGCATCTAAAGTCAAACCTGTCATAAGTGCTCTTTTTTTTGGCCACATGGGGGCAGCAGAAAATAGCAGTGAGCTGACCAACAGTTGCTTATTTATACATCCACCAACACAACATAATCATAGCATTTATTTTATGCTGTGTAAGGGGAGGGATCAACCAGCTCCCATACCCACAACTGGTCGCAGCAGATGGCTGCCCCCCCCCCCCCCCCTTCCAAGCCTGGTTATGCCGGAGGTTTCTTCCTGTAAAAAGGGAGTTTTTCCTTCTCACTGTTGCCAAGTGCATGCTCCTAGGGGGTTGTTTGATTGTTGGGATTTTCTCTGTTTTATTGTAGGGTCTTTACCTTACAATATGAACCGCCTTGAGGCGACTGATCTGAAATATATAAATAAAATCAAATTGAATTGAAGCCTCTACAGAAAAGGCTTAGGTATGCCAAATTACACAAGAACTGGAATGAAAATCAGCAGCAACAGGTCTTATGGGGTGATGACTCCACATTTGAAATTCTTGGTTCAAATTGTCATCATTATGTATGGCGGAGGACAGGAGAGAGGCACAACAGTGAGTGTCTACAGCTATCTGTAAAACTGGAGGCTCTGTCATGGTTTGGGGCTGCACTTCAGTCAGTGGTATTGGGTATCTTGTCATAACTGATGGAATTATGAATGCAGAAAAGTACCATCAGGTTTTGATCCACCATGCAATGCCATCTGGAAAGATTCGGTTACCAGTGGCTTCATTCTTTTAGCATGACAATGACCCCAAACTCAGAACAGAACAAAAGACAGCCAACATCCAAAGAAGAGCTTTGAATGTCCTTCAAGAAGCCTGGAGAACTATTCCTGAAGACTACTTAAAGAAATGACAAGAAAGCTGCCTCAGAGAGTTCAGGCTGTGTTGAAGAATAAAGGTGGTCATACCAATTGTTGACTTTCAAGCTCATTAGAATTGCACAAACTCTGCCTTTGCCTTATATACTGTACTTTTGTGTATGCTTGCACTTTTGCTGAAAACAGCTGTTTGTTGAAGCAGAAGTGCAATGAGCTCTGGAAAACCAAACCATTAGCTGAAAGTCACCACAACCCTGAGGGCAACTGTGGTGTCAAGTGATAATTACAAGCGACTCCTTTTAGAGCTCAGTCATGTGACTTATTATTAATACTAACAGTCCTTTAAGCTTTTTTTTAAGCATCTCTTTTCCCCCAACCCAACAACCTCTCAGCCAACAAACACAGTTCACATGACAGAAACACAAGACAGTTACAAACGATGTAACACATGGAGGCAGATTCAAATGCAGACACAATTCCAGTAACAGATTTCAAATGGATATCTTAAAAAAATACACCACCCAAATATGAACTGTTAAAACTTTTTCTCAACTAAAGCTTTGTTATATTTGATTTCATGTTAGTAATAATGAATGACTTAAGTCACAATATGGACAAAAAGACACCTGGAGAGTCAGAGAATGAGACTGCTATCAATGGGACATATCGAGATTACAGACATAGGTGCTATGGGTGGTGTGGGTGCATGCCGATGAGAAACCAAAGCCACCATCACAGAGGGGAAGGAACAAGAGAGAGAAAAGCAGTGAGACAAAGATGGAATGAGGCTGAAATGGAACCACACACTTAAGAAGCAGACATTCATACCTAATGTTAGCTGTGCAATTCCTAAAAAAAAAAAAAAAAAAAAAAAGAACAAAAGGCAGAAAAATGAGTCGGGGAAAATATGTTTATGTGACCAATTCAAACATCAATTACAGTGCTTCATGCTGTTTTATTTCAGTAATAATAATAATAATACCTTCATCCTCAGACACATCCAGTATTTCATCTACAGTCTCTGGGAAACTCATGCGATGTTTCTCTGTGGTTGTCTGGTGGGCACAAGAGAAAAAAAAAAAAACAGTTGCAGACATAACAGCAAAAAGAGAAGGTTCAACTTTTCGTGACCACATAATGGCAGTGCTGTGGGCACTAATAAACTTCTCACCATGGACACCGTCTCCTCAGTGACCAGTTTTAGGACATCAATCACAGAGATATAGCCGAGCCTCTTTGCAATGGCCAGAGCTGAAGTGCCGTGCTAAAAGAAGAGTGGCAGGTCAATTCAATTCAATTTTATTTATATAGCACCAAATCACAACAAACAGTCATCTCAAGGCGCTTTAGAAGATGAAGACCAAACTTTATGAATGAGGATGTGGAGGAGATGGAATAATCCAACTCACTGTAGTGATCTCATTGGGCTGGGCGCCATGCTTCAGCAACAGCGTCACGATATCGGTGTGTCCCTGCTGGGCTGCCTGATGCAGAGGAGTGTAACCAAGCTGCGAGAGAAAAAATATGCAAACTGAAAACTCGGTCTATACATGAATCGAATTGTTCGACTTCTGTGATATTTTTAAAGATCAAGGTAACTATAGTTGACAAAAACTAAACTAATAAAATAAAACTAGATGTGAAAAACATTTAATTAAGTGAAAAACAACCCTTAGACTTAAGAATCAAATTGAAATTAAATGTATATACATGTATATACGTACACATGTGAGCAAAAACATCCTCCATGCCCAGTCTTTGCTCATATATTACACATTAGATACTTAATGATCCAATTAAATCATCTTACATAACAGCTGGGAAATCCTGACATCATCATGACCCGTGCTTGTAATAGCTTGTAACCGTGGTTACTAACAGAGTGTACTGAACCTCTATGACTCATACCCCGGCTGCTTTTGCTGTAGTTTTCATCCAGAACCAGAAGGAGGCACTCACCCTTGTTTTGCTGTTTACGTTGGCCTGTTGCTGTTGGAGGAACTTCACCATCTTGATGTTGCCATAGTGACACGCTACATGGAGTGGGGTGTAACCCATCTGAAAGTGAAGAAAAGACAGCGAAGGTCATGATTGGTCACAGTGTCTGAATGACCACCTTCTGTTACTTGAATATGTGAATGTTTTAGAAATGCATACAATAATGTTTTTGAAATCGTTAAAGTGTTTCAAGAATAGAAAATTGATTTAAAAATTACATTAAAAAGAATTCTAGGTATTACCGAGCAGTGATTATTATACCCTGACTCAGATTTTAACTGCCCCATCAGGATGATGCTGGATCAGCTCAAGATGGAACTCTGTGAGCTTAAATATTCTAAACTGCTGATTCATTTGATTGTAAGACCACGAAAGGAAAAGGTCTTACCCGTGTGGCGGCATAGACAGAGGCCCCCTGCTTCACCAAGATGTCAGCGATTCCAACGTGTCCTTCTTGTGCCACCAGGTGGAGGGGTGTTAACCCACTCTGTTTGTGAGAGTGAAAAAGAAAATGTCAAAAACAACACAGTAACACTGAAGTTTATTTCACTGTAAAGATTTCTTTCACTCTTTCATTTCATCTCTCCTTGCCTTGTTGCCAAGGTTAACATTGGCCTGTTTGGAGATGAGCAGGGAGACCATGTCAGGCCTTCCTTCCTGTGAGGCCAGGTGGAGAGGTGTGACTCCCTGTAGTGACTCAGCATTGGCTGAAGCACCGTACTGCAGCAGGCTGTTAGCCACCTCCACCTGGTTCTGCTTGGATGCTATGTGGAGGGCAGTGTAGCCATTCTGGAAAACAGATGTAGGTTTTGTTTAGAAATAAAATGCATATGTGCACAATACTGAGCCACTTGGCTTGAAAAATGTCTGACTTTGTGTCCATATATAAATATATATTTTTTAATTTACCCTGGCTGCACTGTGTGGTGACCCTCCCTTGCTGACAAGTAGGTTAACAACATCCAAGTTGTTGTGGTGTACGGCAACATGCAGCGGAGTAAGACCATTCTGTAAAAATGGATTCAAACATTAATCAGACTGTGGTAGTTCAAACAATGCTTTATCTAACTCTCCTTCCATACAGTCAAGCCTGTTGTGATTTCCTCACCTTTCCTGCAGCATTTGGGTTGGCTCCTCTCTCCAGCAGCAGCTCTGCAACATCCACCTTTCCATACTTGGAGGCCACATGGAGTGGAGTGAAGCCTTTCTGCAGAGACCCCACCAGGAAAATGCACAAAACATTAGTTTGGGGTCGTTATTGTTTGGGCGCACACTTTAAACAAAGGCAGATTTCACATCAGAAGGTTTAGCAGGAAGCCTTTACCTTGGTCATCTTAGTCTGTTGAGCCTCCATGTCCAGGAGGATGCGTACAGTTTGCACATGACCTTCCCGGGCAGCGATATGGAGAGGTGTGTGTCCTGCTGTGGTGGTGGAGTTGGGGTTGGCTTTATGCTCCAGCAGAAGCTTCACTAGCTCCTTGTGGCCCATCCGAGAGGCACAATGCAGAGGTGTTTGGTCATCCTGTACAGGAGAGAAATTAATAAATTGTGGATGCAAAGCTCAGTCTGCTTCATCTGCCAGGACTCAGGATGGCAAAAGAAGCTTTTTAAATCAATGATTCGCGTATCACAAATCTGAGACTTTCAGTACATTTAATATGTTTCTTTTACACGAGGTCTTGGCTATGAATATTATGCTGTGGTATGTAATAGCTCTACCTTGGCCTTGGCGTCCACTGGGGCTCCATTCTGCAATAAAAACTCTGCCACCTCAAAGTGTCCTGCCCGCGATGCCATATGGAGTGGTGTCTCCACTTTCTGCTCACACACAAACCAAACAGTTAAATTTAATGCTTAATCAATAATGCTCTTAGTAACTGGTTATTTGAGTTTGTCTTAAAATTTCAGTTAGTTACTCACCACATTAGAAGCACTAGGGGAAGCACCTTTCTGCAGCAGGATCTTCACAATGTTGAGATGTCCCATAAATGATGCTACGTGCAAAGGGGTCAAGCCAGACTATAAAAAAAGGAGCACAGAATTACAAGAATTAGAAATAAATCAGAATTAGAAATTTATTAAAGCATCTAACTAAATTTAGATATATTTATTTGAACTTCTCTTTTGTGATTTGCATGCATTACCTCAGTCACAGCCTCTAATGATGCTGAGTGTTTGAGCAGGAGATCCATCACACGCATGTGGTTCTTTTTACATGCAATATGCAAAGGAGTAAAGCCGTTCTGCGAAAGCAAACCAACAGTTATCACGACTAAAAAGATAAAAAGCAACATTGACTTGTTTGGCTTGATAAACTGACCAAGCCTTATTTGTGTACGTTTGTTACGAACCAGAGCCCGAGAGTTGGGTTTGGCCCCTTTGTCCAGCAGTACTTTGGCCATACGGTGGTGACCGCAGTGTGCCGCCACATGCAGAGGGGTAAGGTGGTCCAGTGTGACGTCATCAATCTCTGCATTGTACTGTAGAAGTTGCTTGACGCAATCCATGTGGTCCCCCTGTGCTGCCATGTGGATTGGAGACAGGCCATTCTGCAAAAAAAAATAAAATACAAATGTTGACTCTTTCACACCTTGCATGACAGGAAGCAAATTTTCTTGGGAGCCCACGGATTTGCACTGATGACCAAACGAGAGGGTGAAATTCAAACCCACTGGAAATCACACTGGAGCACCAGCTTCTCAAACCAAAACAGGTGTGTTGGCCACACCTGTCCTCTCGCTTCACATTTCACTTACAAATAGAAAGGGCAAAAAAAAAAATAACTGCAGCCACAATCATTATGCCACTCATTAAAATACATTATATGTACATAACATGCCTCAACTGATGAGTTGCTCACAGACACACAAACAGTTGCTTAAAAAGAAAAAGTTTTTTTGAATTCTTCAGCTTTTTGTTCCTGTGTCACTGTTAAAAATAAAACATTTAACAGAGTTAAAGAATTCTCTTAATGCATTAAGGTGGTTTACCTTAGTCTTTGCCTGAATGGGGGCTCCATGGTCCAGCAGGATCTCTATAATCCTAACATGACCATTTCTGGCTGCACAGTGCAGTGGAGTCAACTCATCCTGAAAAGAAATGAATGTTACTGATTTAGTTAATGAGCCATCAAATTAGAAAAAGACAGGCAGGGCTTTGGAAACTGTAGAAAAGATGACTGCTGCACCTTGGTCTTGGCATCAATCTGTGCCCCTCTGTCCAACAGGAGTCGGACCATGATGACATTTCCCCGTCTGGATGCAATGTGCAGAGGAGTGATACCGTTCTGTAGAACAGACACAGATGAGCTTAGACAAAAAATGAAGAGAATAGAGAGCAAGTCAGGTGACTGACCTTCAATTGCCACTAGTTTTCCCATACCTTTGGGGTAAAGTTGACATTGGCTCCTCTATTGAGCAGCAGTTGAGCTACGTTCAAGTTTTCATAGTGTGCAGCAATGTGGAGGGGTGTGAATCCAGTCTGCAGGGACACATCAGAGTAACAACATGCCACTTTTATTACCTTTGCATTTAAAAAAAAACACATAAACACAGATTTTCCTGTTCCTTTTCACACACACACCTTGCTTAGTACATCAGGATTGGGGTCGTTCTGCAGAAGCACTGCGGCTGTGCGTGTATCATCGTTGCGTGCCGCAATGTGCAGCGCGGGGAGGCGGACCTTTCCCTTGGTGCCGTAGTTGATGAGCAGGGCTACAACATTTTCATGCCCCTGCTGAAGAGCCACGGCAAGAGGAGTGAATCCATCCTGCAGCACACCGGAGAGAATTAGAAGAGAGGTTGACTCGTGGAGGGAAAATGAGAGCAATGTAAGGAGAGAGGCTAATGAGAACAAAACGGAATGAAAACACAGCAGGTGTGGCTCCGCAGAGATGGGATTGAGGAATTTGGGAGATAACTCTTTAAAATGGCTCTCAGCTTAGTGGTACCTCAGTTGGAATGCTCTGATTGGCTCCATTCTCCAGAAGAAACTTCACAACCTCTAGATGGTTTTCTTGTGCAGCCATGTAGAGTGGAGTGAAACCCTTCTGTCTCAGAAAGACACAACACGCACGCCCACACGCACAGCAGCAGCAGAACAGACACGAGCACAGCAACAGAGACAGTCACAGATGCACACACAAGGATGTAGACAGAGAGGAAACAGCAACACACAGAAATATTGGAACAGAGACACATGTTAACAGATGGAATTGCAATAGTTACTACAGTGGTTTCACAGTAAAGTTCACATAGCAAGCCTGAAGAGAAGCCTCTGTGAATCCAGTGACAACTGCTTTGAAGGCAGCTCCGTCTCACCTGGGACTGAGCGTTGACATTGGCCCCATAGTTAACCAGCTCTTGGACCACCTGCTCTTGCCCTGCCAGGGCTGCGATGTGCAGGGCCGTGTTCCCTTTCTGTTAAAACACAGTGACATGCGAATAGAATCAAATAATTTCCCCATTTGTGGGACTAATAAAGGCATTCTTGATTCTTGAAATAGTCGCAATAAGCTGGCAATTTTAGCTGGTTCACTGTCAACCTCACAGCGACAACATAACTCAAGGTAAGAATAAGAATAACTATTGATCCCAGAGGGAAATTCATGTGTCTGTAGCAAGATCTTCTTGTCTAAAACATTAACCATCTTTCCAAGAAATGTTATCTGATATGAAAACATCTGTGGTTTTTTTTATTTGTTTGTTTGTTTGTTTTCAGGTGATTTTTGAGGAGTTAAGACTGCAGCACTTATTTTTGTGGGATATTTTACCTTTGT
The DNA here is from genome assembly GCF_007364275.1 of Archocentrus centrarchus. Taxonomy (NCBI): domain Eukaryota; kingdom Metazoa; phylum Chordata; class Actinopteri; order Cichliformes; family Cichlidae; genus Archocentrus; species Archocentrus centrarchus. Next base: position 13,893,943 of record NC_044354.1, on the reverse strand, counting down.
GGTGGTTTCCAGTACAATCCCATTGTGGAGTAGCTCCAGCACCATTTTGACGTGGCCTTCTTTTGAGGCCAGATGCAGCCCATTGAGCCCATTCTGAATGAAAGGGAGAGAAGAGTAGACCTCACACTGAAGGGTCCTACACACACTATGATCAGTTTTCTCTAAGTTGAAAAAACAAACCAAACAGTAATACACACAAACACTTGAGGGCCATGCCAGCTGACACAGTGGTTTGTTATCACAGTGACCAAAGCACTCACAATCCTTAGCATGCACATACTTACACTGGACACCATGCATGGGGTACATTCAGAATTAAAGTGGTCATTTGCAAAAACAGTGTCTACAGGGGTGAAAATCAAGATGAAAAAAATATTTCATTTGATTAATGATGGTGAAAGTAGGAGGAGGTGGAGGAAGAGGGTGACGGGAGGGAGATGGCAGGCCGCTGGTCTCGTGGCTGGGAAGAATACGAGCCGTGTGGGATAGGTCTGACCTCACACAGCCTTCCTTCAGCCGCACAGGACATGTGAGGTTGGACCTTTCCCACACCACTGATATTATTCCTCTGAGTGGAGAGACCACAGCACACCATCACTCTACTGCAGACAGAGGAGGGAGGGAAGAAGGGGGGAGGTAGGTGATGGGGAGAGGAAAACCAAGACAAAAGGGAGGTGAGTTAGAAAACAGCACATAAACAGGGAAAGAGAGATGACGGTGAAACAGCTGTTAGGCTGAGAGGGCCAGGAAGGGAAAGAAAATATAGTGAGGGAGGGGCTGGAGTGAGGCAGTGTGCTGGTGAGTGAGCCATGGCAGAGGTATCCACACAAAGAAGGAACAGTTAAGCCTCCACCTGGCCAAACTCCCACCATACTGACTCGACCACCGAGGTTTAAGGGACAATCTACAGCTTTTTAAAAAAAATCCTCTCATTTTCTCCATGTTCCAGCAACCATAACACAGATAATAATAATAATAGTTTACATTTGATGCTTTACTACTTAGTGCATGGAACTTTTGAAATGTTAAAGCCATGTGCAGAAACCGGAAAAAGTCTAAATTTGCTACCATCCAACAGACAAAAGAGCATGGCTGAAAATAGGATATAAAGCAGACACCAGTTTTTCATAAATGTCATGAATAAATTGCACATTTATGGACTTTAACTGAAAAACTGTAAAACAAGTGAAGAAGGAATGCTGTAGATTATCACTGTAGAACAAAAACATTTAATGCCAAACAGTAAAAAACACAAAAACACAATTTCACATTGAATATCCACAATACAATGAAATGAAATTGTGTCATTCAGGAAAACTCATCTACCAAGGTATCATGGTTATTCTGCATGTACATAATCATATTTTTGAGTGGGGTGTATCCCTTTGCCATTGCAGAGGAGTTTTCCAGAAATGCCATTTTATATAAATAAACCTGTCATTATGTGGGGTCTACTATGGTGACTGAATAGCTCTCACAGAAATCCTGACAGAAGCATTACCACCAAATAATTAGAAAGTGTTGAGGGCGCCATACAGTAAGTGAATGGAAGGGAAACCATGACTAAGTTAGATTAATGAGCCATAGTATTCTCTTGTGCGCACATACAGGTTTTTGGCCAAGTTTCTGTAGCCTGAGGGCCTCAGTCCTAGCCCACTAACACTGTCTCTTCCTGGACACTCTAGGAACAACTGTCAGCATAAAGGAGGCAGGATGGAAGAAATGGGGCGAAGGAAAGCCCCTGCCCCATTTATTACCTCCTCTGGAGACCCTGTAAAACCCGACCTGTCACCTTCAGCCGCTGATTAACAGTCTAACCGAGCATGCACATACAGCGCGGTGGATGACTGAGTGCATCGGCAGACAAAATTAGCACAAAACAGTGTAGTAATCATTTTAGAGACTTCATGCACACAGGACAGTCATAACACATACATACATACAACAAACGGTAACAGAGAAAATCTGAGTAGAACATAATTAGGTTAGCAATTTGATTTTAAACGCTACCACGTACTTGTTACATCTACTGCACTTTAACCTATAGGAGAAATTTTAAAAGTACTGCAGGTACTACTCAGTGTAGAACTGAAAAATAACTAATTTCATTTCATTTTTGGAGACGCTGTCAAACTATACTGCATTATTCATTCACACTTTTTTATAAAGTGAGCAGTCCACCAGTGCTTTGAAATTTAATTTAATAAGTTAGAAAGCAGATATGAATCCAGAAGACTAAAATCCTGGCAGGATTTGACTGTAGGCACATGAAAAGTAATAAATAATAGTTCCGTTTCTAATTTTGCTGTGAACTCTAGCACAGTACGTTTAAAGCCCAGGTTTGCTGATAAGCAAAATTATGTAACGGGAATTAAGAGCCAAGAATACCACGTGCAGTATGAATAAAAGTGACTGTCTGGTAGCTCGAAATGCTTGCCAGTCAAGCTATTTAATCTGGTGAATGAGCGCTCTCACCTGATTGGCTGTATTTATATCAATGCCATTTTTAATATGTTCCAAGGCCTTGTCCAGGTTGCCAGAACGGGCTGCTCGGAGAAAACTGTTGCCAGCATCTGCCTGCAAGTGAAAGAGAGAGAAGGGGAAATAGAGGGATAAGGGGTATAAGAGAAAGTGAGAGACACGTAAAAGTAGAGGAATAGAGAGGGAAAATGGAGAGAGAGACAGAGTTTGGTTATTTTTTTGGGAAAAATGTACTTTAATGACTGAACGCGATAGCATGATGGCAGTTGTCCATCAGTTTTCCTCTCATTTCACTCCTCCCTTGGGTATTTTGGACAGTGCAGTTTGAAAATCTGCTTTTGCACCTTTAAATGTGTGTGTTAGAGGGTTTGGGTGGCATGTAAGTAAAGCGTGTAAGCTCCAGAAACCTCCAAAATATTGTCTACAAGTCTATCTGTTATTCAGGTGATAAAGCAAGTGTGATCGCACCAACAGTCTGTGTTGTATTTGTTGTGCCAGCAGATTGTTGGCTCTCTGTTTGGAGTCTGTCTGTGTGTGTATGTGCAAATGAAAGAGAGAGAAAGAGACAAAGGTAAAAGGAGAAAGGGGCGAGATAGTGTGAGGCTTTGGTGAGTTCTGGCTCACAGGCCGGCACATGGCACGTCTAGTGTTTTTGTCTGTGTTGTTTTTTTTTTTTTTTCCTTGTTTCTGAGGGCTTCATGCCTCTCCCAGGCAGGAAGGCAGGCAGGGGTGCTGCTGAAACAGGATCACTCATGCGGCACAGGGGGGAGAGCAAAGGAGAGGAGGAGAAGCAGGAGCAGAAGTGACCGAGGGAGAACCACAGGGAGAAAGTTGACTACAGCAAACCCCACACCTTTTCATTTCATTTACATAATCTCCTCTCCTGGTTATTCTCTCCCTACATCCTCTTTCCCATCTAAACAGACATCTCAATGTGCTGGACAGGAAAATAAACAGCTCTTCACTGTATGCATTTGCACAAACACAGATAATAAATTCATTCACTGTACAAATCCCTCATTTTCTGTTCCAAAAGAAAAACATCAAATGCTGCTGGGCACCACAAAAGGTGTTTTCCTCAGGTTCATAGTGCAGTGCTTTAAGCTGTGTTGACTATTGTTGTGACAGGATTGTTGGTCCTCTTTTGACAGAGAGAGGGAGAGAGCGAGGGCAGGCCTGGGCAAAAAAGAGAAAAGATCCGCATGCCTGAAGTAGCGGCATAGCAACAAATGACACAACGCACCCTCAGCATGACACCAATGGCACAGCACTGCGCAAAGAGAGAGGTCACTTGAACCAAAAAAAAAAAAAACAAAAGAAAAAAGAAAAGAGGGGAACGACAATAGCAGGGCAACAGAAAACTTACAAAGGAAAAGCCGCTTCCAGCTGATTGTGGCAGGAAAACAATATCTGTCCCTGCACATTGGAGATGAAATCTATACAGTGGCAAAGTTTCCATTTATCAGATGAACCTCATGCAGTAAGCAGCACCCTGGGTGAAAAGTATTAAATACTGGGCTTCTGAGTACACTAACTCCTCCAGAACCCTTTGCTTCTGAGACACTGTCCTTTGTGAGGCCTGTTACTCTGCAGTACAACGCCTCTGAGTCATACATGCATATGTTTTAACAGGGAAAATACTAGTTAGATATTCCCACACATTACAAGACAAATAAATAATGGCTGTACTGTAAAACAAACTGATTTATAAATATATGATATGATATTTAGATCTTACTTCATTACAGTTATTATATTTACAGTAAATTTTGAAAGAACATCAAAAAGCAATAAAAGAAAAAAAAATAAAACAATGCAGCTATAATTAAGAATAAGTGAGTTTCTGTTTCTAGACTGTCCGTGTCTAGTTGACGGGTTTTAGTGCTCACAGTTGCCAGCTTAACTTGGTTCACCATGTTCACCATTTTCCTACTGAGTTAATCCAACACTTTGTCATCCTCTTTCACTCTGAAGAAGATAATAACCCACAAACCTCTTCCCTCTAGACAGCTGCGCAGTAAACTGACCTCAGCACACAAACACCTGTCACCGGCATTCTGATCACCACGCTACAAACAAAACTACATAAATCCCTTCATACCTCTGAGTATATATAAAGCCTTTTAACAGAAAAAGTGAATGTGCAAATTCAGTGCAGCACCTAAGTGATGCTCTTTACATTATATTTTATTATTTCATGTAGAGGTTGTATGTGTAATAATTGCCCATGTTTCCTTTTGTTAAGCTTGCACGTGTCATCTATGCAACAGCTAAACATAAGTATCAGAAGGTACCAGCTACAGATAATGTAGCAGACTGTTGCAGACTGCTGCTATTGCACGATAGATTTGCAGATTCTACCATGGTGACACACGGAGAATCCTCTCATCAAAGTAAGGACAAATACAGCTGATGCAGACACAATATACATGGTCTCGTAACAAATAGTAGCATGGTAACACCACAGTGACCTATAGTGGCTGAGGCCCCTCTACAGTTGCCCCCCCCGAACTCAGACCACTTCCACTCACCCCTTCGCTCTCTTTAAAGTGAGGCTTTCTTAGTCCTGCGTGTTCATGTATGTCTGCATGTTTCTCTAACTATCTGCTTGCGTCAAGAAGTGAGTGTGTGGTGTGGTGAGATAACGATGCAGGGTAACCACACCCATCTCCCAAACTCAGACACAAACAGGTACAGAGCTCATACACAGAGCGCAGAAAACACAGATAGCCTAAGAATGCTATGCGGTTTTTCCTCTGTTGCATTCTGCTGGATTGTGTTATGAGTTAGATGAATGAATCCCTCCACAATTATTCCCAAAGAGAATGGACAAGCTCACGGCTCCTGGGCTGCGCAGAACTGAGCAGGCACATTAATCATACTGCTTGAAGCAAAAGAAACAGACAATAACCTGCTTCGAAGCTGCACGGTTAACATTTGCAATATCAACACACATTGTCGTGCAATGTGCATGCAGCTGTCCTCGGGCTGAGACAGTGCAAGGCTCCTTATAATGAAGCTCAAAATTACCAAGTAAAATGATTCTTCTATCATCACTCATCAGAGAAAATCCTCTTCCCTGAACTCCCCTCGCCTTGTCCTAATCTCGGCTTTTCTTTCCTGTTGCTTTCTTTCCCTCTTCTACCCCCCTGCTCCTTACACGTCTATCTCTCCCCCCTTTCGGTTTCCTCCTCTGCTGGTGCTGCAGCAGACAGGATGACATCACCCCCTCGCCAGCGGACTGCAGTGTTCAAAAACTCAAAGTGTGCATGTGTGCATGTGTGCTTGTATGCGTGCGTGAGGGGGTATCCCTGATATTAATGTCCCATCCACGAAGACCCTGAAGAGTCATTATTTTTACAATAATTTCACATTAAAGGGTTTTGGTAACAAGTCTGAATGGAATTGAAGTGAATATGTCTGTGAGCAGGAGAAATGAAACAATGAAAGGCATGAATGGGAAGGCTGGCTGCTGGAGAGAAGCAGATGCTTATAATAGAAATCTCACAGTAGAATTGAGGAAAACAACTCTTCACCTACAATAAATCTGTAAACTATTCACTTTTTATCTCTTTGCAGTTGCTGTATGAAATCAGTTTTTGTCAATAAAATAGTTCTATGGAAGTCAACCTGTCTTAATCATTCGATTACTTAACTCATTACACCTTGTCAGCTCAACATTTTATCGTTCTTCTCAGCAAGTCATTACATTTCAAGGGATGTTTTTTGTGATCTTACAAAAGGATGTTGTCAAAGATGACTCCAAAGACAAGCACCCACACTTCACATTCTATTTAATAGACTTATTTACTTGAAAATATTGCTACATTCATATGGAACAAGCAGAAATATTGGGCCCACGTAGAGTCACACTTGAGTCAGGTGCATCTGACCTCTTTGATTTGATTTTTATTCTGACAGAAACTTATACTTTATTTTTAGGGCCCGAGCACGAACTGTGCGAAGGCCCTATTGTAATTGCTTCGTTTATTATTATTTTTATTTTTTTTTTTTTTTTTTTATTATTATTATTCAGGCAAATGAATTGGCTTTTTGGGGGCTTTATCATATTCAAAAACTCATGAAACTTTGCACATGCGTCACACCTGGTGAAAATTTAAGTATTTTAATGGGCTCGGGCAAGGGCGCGCCCAAATGGCTCGCTAGCGCCCCCTAAACTGGAGCCCCACCGCTGTGTTTCACGTACATGAATGAAACTTCATACACATGTATATCATGTCCAGGCGCACAAAAAATCCTCTTGGAGCCATGCCCTAAACCCAACAGGAAGTCCGCCATTTTGAATGAATTATGCAAATTTGGCGATTTGCAGCCCTCACACTTTTTCTAATAACTCAGAGGTTTTAGACGTTATCATCTTCATATTTGGTTTGTCTAACCTACACCCCCAGGGGAATCTAAATCTCGAAAATGGTGAGTTTTTGCCAAGGGGGAGGGGTCCTTATGCCCCTTTGAACTTTGATCATTCGCCATGAAATTTTGATTGCCTCTCATTCATACCTACATGATCCAATGTGCATCAAACTTCTCCAGTAGGATGAGGGTGCCCCCCTGAACACATACATATGACAATATTTAATATCAGTCGCAGCGCCACCTAGTGGGAACAGGAAATGTCATATTTTACACTTGGAGGTCCAGCTCCAAGGTGGTTTAGCAGAACCATCTCAAATTTCACCTGGAAAGCCTTAAGAAGTTGGACTTACTGTGTTTTCAAAACTGTGAGTTTTTGACAAAAGGGCGTGACCCTTATGGGACGGCAAAGTTCGATGATTCGCCATGAACACAAAAATGGCTGTAACTCAAAGCCAACTTGCCCAATCTGGCTCAAACTTCAGTGGTGTGATAAGCATGCTGCCCTGAACACACTCATGTGCATAAAGTCCATAAACGTTGGAGCGCCGCCTAGTGGCAGCTCGGAATATCTTAAAATAGCAAGTTTTTTGAGTAGCCCCGGAGCTACGTTTTATCTACATGTATGAAAATGTACATGCTCATGTAACATACTAAGACGTACAAAAAAGTCTCTTGGACCCATACCCTAAACCCTACAGGAAGTCGGCCATCTTCAATTGAAGGTGTCAATTTTTGCGATTTCCACGCCTGCTATTTGAACGAACTTGTCCTAGGGCATTTCACCCAGTGACACCAAATTGGCTCCAGATCATCTACACAAGTAGCCCATCAAAAGTTATTCAGGGTTTTGTAGAATATTGAACGGTGTTGCCATGGCAACCCTCTGAATTTGGACTTTTTTCAATTTCAAATTCACAGAGATTCTAAACATCAGCCCCTGGGCTGTGCTTTCTCTATGTACCTGAAAATGTGCCTGCTGATGTAAGATGCTAACATCTACAAAAAACTCTCTTGGACCGATAGCCCAAACCCAACAGGAAGTCAGCCACGTTTACTTTAAAGTGTCATTTTTGCAGCATTTTTCGCCTTTTTCAGGCCTTTTTGCCTCAACTCCTCCTAGGGCATTTGACCCAGTGAGACCAAAATGGCTCCAGATCATCCACACAAGTAGCCCATCAAAAGATATTCATGCTTTTGTAGAATATTGAACGGTGTTGCCGTAGCAACCCTCTGAATTTGGACTTTTTTTCCATTTCAGGCCCAGATAGGTTCTAAACATCAGCCCCAGGGCAGTGCTTGGTCTGTGTACCTGAAATCGTGCATGCTGAAGTAACATCCTAACACGTACAAAAAAGTCTCTTGGACCGATAGCCGAAATCCAACAGGAAGCCTGACATGTTCTAATTAAGGTGTCATTTTTGCAGCATTTTTCACATTTTTCAGGCCTGCTATTTCAATCATCTTCTACTACAGCTTTTCATCCAGTCACACCAAAATGGCTCCAGATCATCTACACAAGTAGCCCATCAAAAGATATTCATGGTTTTGTAGAATATTGAACGGTGTTGCCGTAGCAACCCTCTAAATGTGGGATTTTACTCATATACCACAGTGCACCAAATTGTTACATCTCTCTCATACATTGTCCAATCTATTCCAAACTTCACAGGCTTAATGGGAGGGTAAGGGAGACTGGACACACCCCTCTATCAGCTTTGTTTCACACTCATAACGCCACCTAGTGGCAACAGGAAATCAGTAGGACACTGATACTCATCATCCTATGGTCATTACAGTTTCATTGATGGCTGCAGGCATTACATAGAGCATTGTGACATATTAATTAGTGGGCACTCACCGACGCCACCTAGTGGAAGCGGGAGACGAACGACGGGAGGTACAGCTAGCCTGCTGAGCCGTCAGCAGCCGGGTGAGCCAGCTACTCTCTCGTCTGCGAGAACCTCCCAGCGCGGTTCGGCTGGAGCGTGCCACGGGTCGACGCGCGGCTTGGCTGGAGCGCGCCAGGGGTCGACGCGCGCCGGGTGCGAGGGCCCGCTCATCGCCGCTTGCGGCTTTAATTCTTTTTGAATCCCTTTGTGATCTTTTGAGCCCTCTTATTTATTTTAGGAATCACTGATTTGTTCTTGTGTTGCTGTTCTTCAATTTAGATTGTTCAGCCTGGTTTCACTACTGGACAAAAACTAAATAAAATAAAAGTAATCTGAATATTTTACCAGAACAATCACCCGGCAAATCCTGGATCTCTTCCACTGAATGTCAACAAAAAAATCTCTCTGCCAAAGATCAGAGACCTATAACCTGTTTCAGAAAATCTCAGCATTTCTATCAAAATTAGCATAAAATTTCACAAAACAGAGCCACATACCTCTCTCTGACACACACGCACATACGGGTATGCAAACACCACAGTGTGAATCTGCAGACACAGCACCAGGTGCAAATCATAAATATTTTAAGTGCCACTACAGCTATTTGTGCTACCAGCAGAAAGGTGAAAATAAGGTACGTATGTTCAGTATGTCACAAGTACTGCTTTACTTGCAATAATTTCCTGAACTTTAAACAACATAAACTGTGCAAGCACACCAAACTCTAGATGTTCTTCCCTCCCTAAACTCAGTGTCTCGTTTGAACTAACACTGGGATCTGGGAGTTTCTGTACATTTCAGGGGAACACTGAAGAACCGATATGGAAATTCCCGCAGAATGCTTAAACAGCCATTTCAACACTATTTTCTGCTGACTTGCATTTGCTCAGAAAATCTATTTTTTCCCCCTCAGTCCCCTTTTTTTTTTTTTTTTTTTTGTGCTCCCTCTTTGCTTTCATATCTCCGGAGTGCTCGAGCAGGCAGCAGGTTGTTTCTGTCTAAAGATCAAATGCAGAGTCTGTCAGATGGAGACCCTCAGGACTGCTGAGTTACGGACACATTAACAGGAAATGAGTGAGAGGGGCACTACTGAGATGAAGCTGTTACATTCTCCAACTCGACTCAGCTCTGTCTGTCTGCATGTAAATGTGTCCAACCATTTGTCTCTCTGCGGATATTCCTTGTATGTGACAAAGTGTATTGTCTCATTTTTACTATTTACTTTCTCACACTCCCACCCCCCCTCTTCCCACCCCGCAGACCCCTGTTTGTCTCTGCCAAACTCATTGATTGTCTCTTTATATTTGGCCCTGCTGAAGCCTCTGCATTTGTAGATGAGATTGTCATGGTTATTATCGTCATGGTTATTGTGATCTTTTCTGACGAATGACAAAGAGGGTAAAAGCCACAGGGTGACGAACGAGTTTGCAACTAAGATATTGTAAATATCCAGTGCTTCACTGCACAATTATTGTATGAAATATAACCATCTGCCAGCATATGCAAGAATATATGTAACTATATCTCTGGTATCGGATGATCTGAAGTCTATTTTAATTAAAAAAAAAAAAGAAGAAAAAAAGTCTAACAGTGTTAAACACTATAAAACTGATTTTGTTAAAATCATTGTTGCAAACTGCAGTATTGCAACTGAATCAGCAGCTGCAGAAACCCAGTAAACGTTATGTTGTAGGGACTTTTTTTTTGCAGAGGTTAAACTTTTTTCAAATACTGTTTCTATTTTATAATATTTACAGTACAACTCAGCTAAATTTTAGTTTGAAACATTGTACTTCTCACCTCAGACTGCACTTATTTAACTGTTAGTAACTAATGACTTTTTCCTGATTCATAAATATATATGGGCTTCATGTTTTGTTATAAATTTAACTACTGATGCAACAATATATTTTAATACTGGAACCAGTAACAAGATTAAAATGCTGCCTGCATGTTAAAAGTAGCACTTACAGAAAACAAGAAAAAGGCTTTTCTATATGATACAGTCTTAAAAGTATAGTGTACTTTAAGTACTATGAGTAAAATTTTAGCAGTCTAAGTCCTTATTGAGAATGAATAGTAGCCTTACCCCTAACCCCAACCCAGTGTTTTTTAAGAAAAATAAAGGGCCTTTTTTTAAAAAAAATAATCACATGGTTTTCTAACTAAAATGTATCCTTTAGAATGTGTTTTTATTCATCCATTTTTGCCCTCTTATTGTCAGAACTCCAAAAATCCCATATTCAGGTAAGGATTTCTTTTTATTGTCAATGAGGACTTTAGGGAGGTTAAAAGCCCAACTTTACACTGAATATTTTTACCCTGTGATAATTACTTTTTACTTATTGGCAGTTCAGTTTGGCAAGCTATAATTGTGCGGGGACTAATACAATGCAACATGTGAAAAAACTATAAGACAGTGGATGATTCTGGGAAGTTTAAACCCCACTGACTGCATGTAAAACTACCTGTAGTTCATCCTCAAACAGATAAACTACAAATAAAATAGTTGCATCATCAACAATCACTGATTCTATTACCCCAGGTAAAATCTAAGAGACACAAAATAAACACACAAACTCAAATAATAAGGCCTTGTGAGACTGTGCCCTGTGTTTCCATTCCCTGTATTGGGTCAGTACATGAAATAGTCTGTAGCCTTCTGGAAAGCTCTCATTAACTGACCCACTAATCAGTTTTACTGACCTCTGGTTTACTTACCGCAGCTAATCCTGGTACAATCTGAACATCAAACAAACAAATTAAGCCAAAAACAAGATTAAGAATGCAAACAGAACATGATACACACCCACACATATACGCACTTACACTAATCTTGGGTGCACATGCATGACAACTCTCAAAGACACTCCCAAGCAACTAAGCTCACTCCCACGTCTAAATAGGTTGTTTTTCCAACACTCAATCACCTCTATAGACTTTTGATTAAAACCGTATGAAGTTGATAACATAACAGATCAGTTTCTCAATAAACAGAATAAATGTTTACTTCTCCAGGACTTGTATTTCTTTTTTCTCTTCTTAAAGACAAGGACATGTTCAGGACTGAAAAGAAGAGGCAGTGAAAGCTGCATCAGGGACTAGTCTCCCAAACAGTTAATGTGGACAGACAGAGAATAAGAATGATACTTTGCAAACAGACAGCCAATGGCAAGAAACGTGTACTGAATAAAATGTGCTAAAACAAATACCAATACATCAATATTCATGTGTGAGGCAAAGAAAATATGAAAGAAAAGAATTTAAAACTGGGAGCAAAGCCAGTGAGAAAAGGTGCTGGCCCGTCACTGTCTGATGCGGAAGGGTAAAGACGGGGAGCGGTGACAGGTGCATTACATCTGAGAAAATGCAATGATTTTATAGTAGAGCAAAATGCTATTTAAAAAAAAAAAGACAGCAAAAAGAGTATTAGAGAGACATACAGTTGGAGACAAATCACATGAAGAGACAGGAAGAGATACAGGACAGTAAGAGAGTAGCAAGAAGAAGGTGAGACAGAGAACAGCAGAGTCTGTGTACTCACTCCAAAAGTGACGCTCTTGACTGGCATGCCTGTTGGCCCTCCACTCTCTCTTTCTTAAGTTTTCTGTTTCTCTCAAACACACAGCTGTCTTTTCTGTTGCCCCCTGCAAGTACTGCGGTACAGGGCACGTAGACCCCCGTCCAGCGTAAACATGAAAGCCACTCACACACATACACACACACACACACACACACGCACACACACACGCCCAGACACGCACACTTGAGTAAGCATAGTGGGTGGAGAGACTGCATAGGGTGGGGGTTGAGGGGATGGGGGGCCCAGGGGTTTATCTCTGGAGGAATGCTGCCTGTATCTAAGGACACACATTTCACATGCAGGCAAAAACAAATGGGTACCCCACACTCTCCCCGTGGGTTTCCTGCCTCCATCCGTGTTCCTTCTTGGCTCCATTTCCACTCATATTTTGAACAATCCTTATTTTTCTCATTTATCCCACCTATTTCTTGCCCTTCTTCCTCTTTTCTCCTGTCCACCTTTCACATTTGTTGCACCCCAACACTCTGTGTCACCCCAACTTTATCCCTCCTTTCTCCTGTCCCTTCTTGCCCACATGTCACGCCCATCGCTGTGTCTCCTGTATGTTTTGTGACAGGCAGACAATCAATTTTTTTCACGGACCAGGCAATACCAGAATAGTGCAGAGTTACTGTGGCGAATGGGTGTGTTTTTTCGGAGTGGGTCCGTTTCAGTCTGCGAGGTGACTTACAGTGACAAAGCGCCCGGTGGGGGGGTTGCTGCCACCGCCCAGTGACAATGGGCCCAGACACATGCGGTGGGGGGAGCATGGAGGGGCCAGGCTCTCAAAAGGCCCTGCCTCTTTTAATAAAGCGTCCGTCATTCCTCGCTTGAAAGGACCTCCTTTTCTCTGCCTCTCCCCTCCTCTCTCCCTCTCCTGGCTAAATGCTGGGAAAAGCACATCGCTGCCAAAACCATGCAGAGAGATAAATGCTAGTAGGAGAGATGAAGGAGGGGGTATAGCAGAAAGAAGGCTATACACTACTCAGTACCACTGGACCGTGACCTGGGCAAAAACATCACGTGGGACATCTCTGCTGTCTACAGAATTGAGTTTGGACAGTGATGAGAGCTCCACTGAAAAAGAATGTTGAGGCACTGGACTACGAGTACTAATGCCCATGAAGACATGACAAATTATCCCATGCTTCTCCCAGAAAAGGGACTGCAGCTCTAACATCAGCGTTCTCTGGCTAAGCCAGCAGAGAGTAACGCAAATCATCTGAGAAGAATGATAACTTCTCAGGTCCTTATTGATAAGACTTTTTTTTAAGGTGTGGCAGAATTAAGTGAGTGATGAAAACCACCTGAGTTTTTCTCAGCAGGTGCAGTCCACCCCAGGCTAAAAGTGTCATTTGTTACTGGTGAGCTTGATATTAAAAAGCTGCTTTCTCAACTTTTCATTGTCCAAAAATCCCCCAGTGCACACTGAGAACCAACATTTCAGTAAATCCTTAAATATGTTGTGCCCACAGGTTAACCCTTTCCAGCCCAGGGGTGCCTGAACTGATAGCAGGCCATATTTTGTTATTTTTACAAGGTTGCCGTTTGTGGAAGATTAAACTAGGAAAAACATATCTTAATGTATAGCTTGCATGGTTTAACAACATCAGTGTTACTGACTCATTCTTACATGGCTGTTAGTTACTCTGCATCTCACCATCTCACCAAATGTCCAGCTTGCAGGGTAGCACAGATTATTGGATGGATTGAAACTCACAGCATCATTTGTATCTAGGCTGTAACTCTAAAAAGAAGCAGGGATCTAACCGAGTGGTTTCAGGTCACTGTTAAGCACAGGCCACACTGTTGTTCTGTAACAGGGTTGATTTAAGTTTGAGACGGACATGCCCTCTGCACCCTGTGTCAAGCTCCTCTTGTTTGCCGGATAAAGGGCTGCGACTGTCCACGTGTGCCGCTTGTGGTGGTTTATTGCCTGTGTCTTGATGCTTCAGAGAACAGCGATCAGAGCAGAAAAACTGAAAGGCAAAAAATTTTAATAAATAAATTCAGCTACCTTTTAAAAAAACCTATCACACTCCTTTCTTCAGCACCATATTCACTATTTCACATCACTAACTTAAATTTAGGATTTTAAGATCAAACATATCAGTATCCAACACCCAAGTCTCAAGCATCCTCCCTGCCAGGTTAAAAAAACAAAAGTGACTGCAGACATGTGCATAGCAGCAAACATAGAATTTACACACTCTCCAGACCAACTGAGGAGGTGGTACTCAAGTAGCAGTAGGAAGTAGGAACTGTACACATGGGAATCGGGAATGATTCATTTGGAAGACGAGGGGGAAAACTTCTATTTAAAAAAATAATTAAATGGATTCTATGAAGAGCAATATTTCAAAAGCAGAAAACAAGTGCATGACTATCAGTCATAATGAAATACTCTATACTATATTCTCGTTGAATTTCAATGTAATGTAATTTCTGTGTAAGGTTACACTGCTTCAGTTTGTTATAACGCCCCTCTAGTGGCAGCACGATGCTCTGCAGCTTTGGCCAGTAGCAGCTTCAAATCAGGAAAGGGATGGGTCGAGCTGATGCTGCAGCCCTGGCAAAAACCTCACAGTCTCACACACACAAGTACATACACGAAACACACATTCAATGCTTTATCCTATACTTCAGCTCCTCCTCACATTAAGCTTGGGTGGCTGCTAAACTGAGAAAGGAGCAATTTGATTCAGTATTAATAGCAGCGGGTCTTAGCATGTGTGGCTCACTCCCATATTGTCACGCATACGGTTGCCCCAACAAACGCACATGCATCTCAACGTGACAAAGCCAGACTGACCTGTGGAAGACAAAAAACAGGAAGTTAGAAATACTCCAGGAAGGATATCAGAAAAGATGAAAGCAATAGAGAAGAATGACAGCAGCAATATGTCAGCACAGGACTAGGCTCCCATTAATCTTCATAAGTGGAGAAGCAGAGTTGGGGAAATACACAGGGAGGATGTGCAAGAGGCGAGAGAAAGCGAATCACTGTGGAGAGAATATGTCTTCACAACTCTCCACGTCTCCCTCTCTTGTACGGTGCGTACACAGTACCTGAGCTCTTGCTGAGAACACAGACTGCATAATTTAAAATAAAGGGTCTGACCATCAGTCACAACTGGGCACGAGTCAGCATCAGACAGAATCTGAGCAGCTAGACCATAATTCAATCAGTCTGGTTAATAGACACAGAGGTGAAGCGGCCTGAGTTTTCAGACTCTATTCAGAGCTAATGTACTGTCCTGAAACTACAAGATACAAACTGCACTAGGACGACGAGTTCACCTGCCAATGTTGATATAACCCAATTAAAGTCAGACATAATGCAATGATATTGTAAGTCCCTCAAGAATATGAACTTCACTGTTCCTCTGAGAGGAGAAGAAGAAAAATATTGCACAGTGTTTTGTTGTTACTTAGCTTCTGTCTTTAATGTCAAGTCATTTTAGGGCTTTCTTGAGGAAGGTTACAATGTGTCAATAAGAGCCTATAATTATTAAAAAAACAATAACTAAAGTTTTATAGCTCAAGTCAGCAGCTGTAACTTGAGGAAGGTCTGGAGCTGATGTTGAAGTACCTGTAGAAAATCTTACTGAATATTAATGCTTTCGGTCAAATTTTTATTGTATATTTCATCTATTTCATCATACCCTACATTGCCACAAGTATTTGCTCATCTGCCTAAGCACACATATGAACTTGAGTGACATCTCATTCTTAGTCCATAGGGTTTAATATGATGTTGGCCCAACTTTTGCAATTATAACAGCTTCAGCTCTTCTGGGAAAGCTTTCCACAAGGTTTAGGAGTGTGTTCATGGGAATTTTTCACCATTCTTCCAGAAGAGCATTTGTGAGGTCAGCCACTGATCCTGGACGAAGGCCTGGCTCACAGTCTCTGCTCTAATTCATCCCAAAGGTGTTCTTTAAAGGTCGGGTTGAGGTCAGCTAAGTTCTTCCACACCAAACTCACTCATGTCTTTATGGTCCTTGCTTTGTGCACCGGTGCGCAGTCATGTTGGAATGATAAAGGAGCCGTCCCCAAACTCTTCCCACAAAGTTGGGAGCATGAAATTGTCTTGGTATCCTGAAACATTACGAGTTCCTTTCACTGGTACTAAGGTGCTAAGCCCAACTCCTGAAAAATAACCCCACACCATAATCCAATCCAATTCAATTTTATTTATATAACGCCAAATCACAACCCCCCAATCTGAAGACTACATGACATTTGGAAGTCTGTAGCGACCGGCTCTGCAGAAAGTTGGTGACCTCTGTGCATTATGCGTTTCAGCATCTGCTGATCCCGCTCTGTGATTTTGTATGGCCTACCACTTTGTGGCTGAGATGCTGTCATTGTCAATCGCTTCCACTTCCAATAATAGCGAGGATATTTCATTCACAGGTGGCATCCTATCACAGTACCATGCTGGAATTCACTGAGCTCCTGAGAGCGATCCATTCTTTCACAAATGTTTGTAGAAGCAGTCTGCGTGCTTGGTTTTATACACCTGTGGCCATGGAAGTGATTGAAACACTTTAATTCAATGATTTGGATGGCTGAGTGAATACTTTTGTCAATATAATGTATGATTGCTGGGAGGTAGAGTGGGTCTGCAAAAATAACTGTATTAAAGCATTAAAAACAAGCATCTCTGCTGGCTTACTTGTGGTTCCTAAGATACTTAAGAGTAGAATGGGAGGCAGAGCCTTCAGCTTTCAGGCCCCTCTTCTGTGGAACCAGCTCCCAATTTGGATTTGTGAGACAGACACCCTCTCTATTTTTAAGATTAGGCTTGAAACTTTCCTTTATGATAAAGCTTATAGTTAGGGCTGAGCCTTCCCTTAGTTATGCTGCAATAGGCCTAGGCTGCTGGGGGGTTTCTTTTCTGTCACCTCTTTTTACTCTGTTTATACTCCACTCTGCATTTAATCATTAGTGATTATTAATCTCTGGAAAGCATTTCTTTTGTCCTGTCTCTTTACCCTCAGCCCCAACCAGTCGTGGCAGATGACTGCCCCTCCCTGAGCCTGGTTCTTCTGGAGGTTTCTTCCTGTTAAAAGGGAGTTTTTCTTTCCCACTGTTACCAAATGCTTGCTCATAGGGGGTTGTTTTGACTGTTGGGTTTTCTCTGTAATTATTGTAGGGTCTTTACCTTACAACCTAAAGCTCCTAGAGGTGACTGTTTGTTGTGATTTGACAGTATATAAATAAAACTGAATTGAATTAAAATTGAATTGAATCTCCAGTACAGTTTTGCACTACAGTAATTACCACAATGTGATGGTAGCTAGCTAGCTACACTGTTACTGTATTACCTTCTTTTGTTTTCCATTTCACTATGTGGCATGTCATCTGACTGTTTTACTGATGATACGCAGTATGTTTATTACTTACAAGATATCAGTATTTCATTATGTAAATATCATGATTATTAATATGCAATATGCACACAGTGGCTTCCATGCCTTTCTGCACTATGCTGTTCTGCATGCGCTGTATTTCAAATCTGTCTAAATCTTGCAGTATGTCACTGACATTTGTACAGGGACAGTGGTGTTTTCAAATATTTGTTTTTGGCTTGCCTTGCACCACCAGTCTCATTCCTCACCCTAGAGAGTGGAAGCAGCAAGGAATCAGAAGATGAAAGAGGGGATGAGAGAGCAAGAGGTCCACTTCAAAGCGGAAACAAAGGGGTCCATTGGCAACCACAGTGATAAATAAGTATGCCTTGGGAGCGTCAATGAGCTGGTACTGCAGTGGATTTATGCACAATATCTTTATTTCTAGCGCAGTCTTGTTGACAGTATGATGGCATCTTAATCTGTATTGCTTTGCTAAGTCAGACACCCCCAACCCCCAATGCATAAACTTCCTGTCATCAAGTTATTGAAACTAAACTGGCAGGGTGACTGCCAACAGCAGAGAACAACCCATTCATACTTAAAGGTACAGGCTGATCTTAATTTAAAAATGAATACATATTTGATGTGTGTATCATGCTATTTTCCACTTCAGCATTTAATATCTTGCCTCAGGGGACAGATGTTACAGTTAAGGGAGACGCTCTTATCAATCCGTGCAAGTGGAGCCCAAAGAAGTGTTTTAAAGCTGGAGTCAATCACTCAGCTGCCTCTGCTCAACAACTTTAATGCTGCCTTGCATCTACAGATCCAAACACACACACACACACACACACACACACACACACACACACACACACACACACACACACACACACACACACAGAAATACCAGCACCAACTAACACCGCACACACAAATGCACACACTACACGCCCCCCCCCCCACACACACACACACACACACACACACACACACGCGCGCACGCACACACACATCCACCCACAGTGCATTACATGCAGGTGCATAAAACACACTCCTTGCATTCAACACACACACACACGCACACACACATACCCCAATCAACCACAACAATTACACCACGTGCCTAATGTTGTGTCAGCTCCCATCATGCTGCCAAAAAAGGGACAGAATCTCTGGGGGTGTCGGTGGTGCTAGGCCGTGGGATGTTGTCAGTGGATTATTTGGATCCTGTGGGTTATGGGTTGGGACCTTTGTGTTTTGGGCTTGTTCTGACATTCCTGAGGATAAGCAACAGGATTAGGATCTTGGAAGCTTGAAGCCAGGTTATTTAGGATTCTTAGGTTTATTCCTCAAGCTGTTCCTGAGCATTTTTTGAGTGTGGCAGAGCTCAGCGTTCTGCTGGGGAAAGCTGCTGCCCTGAGGGATCTGCTTGGTCTGCAACAAGTGGGCAGTTGGTGGCGGATACCAACGTAACGCCGCATGGAAGTGAAGGCAAACATATTTTCCTAAAACTGAACTACTGATACTCATTTCTCCTGTCAGCGGTTTTAATGTTGTGGTTGAGGGGTGTATGCAGCTCACAGCAACCTTCCATAATGCAAGCATACAATTCAGGCAGCGGTATACTCAAACTGAACAAGGTCGTGCAACGTATCATCAGACCATGTTGGTGGGGAAGTTTATGTGTTTATACTTTTTCTTAGAACAGTCGAAGCCAGCTATTAAGGTGGGGTGAGTATATTATAAACTGGATGTACAATCAAATGTAGCAGATATGCAAGTCAGTCCACACTGTTGGCTCAAGGTAGACACACATTTATGCAAAGGCCCTTTTGACATGCTTTCTCAGGAATCAGGTTGAGGTGAAAATACATACAAATTACAAACCATATCGACAGGTTGTTCATGTCTTGTATATCTTATATGTATAATTTTATTCTGATACCTAAACCAAACAGATGTAACTGAAACCATTTTTTAAAATGTGATCTTTTGTGTCTAAACTTCTGGTAGCATTGACTAAAATACAAGAAGAGACTTGCAAATACACACAATCTACTGTGTTTATTAACATACACTTTTTCTTTTTATGGTGAGGAATGAAAATAAAATGCTGCTATATCGTAACAAAATGTACTTAAAGTGTTTGCATTTGTTTGGGCATCATATAAAAATGACTGAATATTGCTTATACAGAGAGCTGAGATACTGGATTTCCTCTCCTGGTCTGTGCTGAACATGAACAGGGTTCACATGAAAATGTCAAACAGGGAGATTCTTTCTCTGAAACACTAAGGAGATGTGTCCTGGCCAGTCGTATATATAGTCGTTCTCTGCTGGCTCTATTTTTAGACAGGTCACCAGGTCTTCATCACTGATAATTCCGACAGGGTGGAAGCAGGAATATGGGTACACAATGAGGACTGTGCCCACTGTTAGACCTCCTGTTTATACACTTGGAAAACTGCAGCGTAGCATCTAACAAATTGTTCATCGCAGAGGACTTTCAGAGGGCATTTTCTTTTGGAGTATACTTCCACCTTTAACCATGCACTCTGCGCATTCACCTTAAACACATGCACATGCACGCATGCATGCACATTAATTGTTGCCCACTTTCACTCTCTCTCCGCTTTTGTCAAGTAAACATACACACAGATATATGGTGATGATTAATAAGAAGCCTTTGGGTTTAAATGGAAAAAAAATAAAAACAAATACTGGTGCTCAATAGCTCAACCAATGTAAAAAAAAAAAAAAAAAAAATCATAAAAATAGTGAGTAAAGGTACATGAGTCATGAAGGGGATCATTTGAAGGCAAATCATGCCAAAGTTAGTCAAAATAAACAAACAGAGACCTGTAATAATAGTGGATGAGAGGGGTTAAGCCCACAAGAGGGGGCAGGGGGCAGAAAGGGAAGTCACGTCCTGACTTCCTTAGATCTTTCAAAGCTAAACATGGAGTAGGAAGCGTAGCCTTATGCTTATCCTGTCTGAACTGTATATTTATACTTGTATGAATGAAGAAATGTCTTTTTAGATTTGTAAAAATGTGCCAACAGACTGTATAAGTGACTAAAAACATACATTTTCACAGTGTATACTCCATCATAAATGTGCTAGGTGTGGTCTGCATTCAGAAAGTCATTTAGGTGGCAGTTACTCAGCTTAGTACGGCTCCACTGAAAGTATTCTTTGTAGGCCAGATTGTTCCCGTGAGGGATCTCACTATAGCAAAAAGCCAGAAATGATCAGTTCCTAATGGGTCAGCAAGACGAGGAGAGTCCTGCTCTCCTGTCTCCTCTTTAGCGTTGGGCTCAGGCCAACTGAGACATTACACGACTTCTGCAGTCTGGCACAATAGCAGTAAACCTTTAATCTGAATTCTGTGAAGCTGGTATCAGTAACCCTGGGACAAAAACGAGAGTTACAATATTTGAATGCGCCGTGGCCTTTCACATGTAAATTACACTCTGCCCCCCTAGCCGAAACAAATTACAGCCAACTGCTGGTGGCTCGATATGAATGGGCTTCCTAATGTAGCCTACATCTACAGTGGGCTGGGGAGCAGCTGGAAAAGAGAAACTGAGACGGAGGAGAATTTATGTGACAGAGCAGAGTGTGACAGTTTGCTTTATTTCATATTAAATCTACAATGCAGCCGTACTGTGACGAATGGGGCTTGGCTCTCAGAGCATCTGTCTCCAAGGACTCACTGAGGGGTAATTAGAGCTGTGGGATGATAAGGGATATTCTCCAGCCCAGCCCTAGTAACTATCAATAGTGGCACGGGGGTTGGGGCCTTTACACAGACCTTTGACATCTCACAAATCTGTGTACAGGAGGGGGCAGGGTAGGATGGAGCGTTGGCTGAAGGGTTGGGTTTTTGTGTACATTACATTAGCTCAGGGTAAGAGTCATGGTTTGTGGAACCTGTCTGAGATTTAGAGAGAGTTTCATATCACCAAGCTGCTGACTGGCCAATTTGCATGATGCTGCTTAATGCTTTTCGGACTTAAGAGTGGTGTGAACTTGCAGCACAATACAACTTAGGCTTTCATTTTTGTAGCGTTGGTTCTGCTGGTTAAACATTTGCTGAAACTAGGTCTAACCAGATAACAAATAGATACTCTGAATGTGGATGTCACACTCTTACATGGCAAACGTTTAGATCACATTGTGAAGCATGTGCATAAATGAAGTAGTCATTCTGGTTCGCTCAGCACATAGACTTTACATCGGGATGATGTCAGTGACAAAAAATTATTTTTCTAGGCACCAGGACAATTTTACAAAAAGAAAACCAAAGTGGGGAAAAAAAAGGAAAATTGCTGCTGGCCAAATTGTGACAAAGATTTACTGTCATTGTGTTTAGTTCTAAACACAAGAAGACTAAATAAAAGCTTCCCAGTTGACCTACTGTATTTGACTTGTGAATGCACAGTGGTGCAGCAACATATGGTTTCTCTTCTGGCCTCCAGAAGTGAGTCAATCCAACTTTACAGCAGAAACATGTTTACAGCTTGGTGCAAAAAATGGTTTTGAGTCTAAAATAAAAATTTCCCTTTGTAACAACTGTACAGTGGATCAATTGTTTTTAATATAAAGACCTGTTAAAATTGGTTACGTAAGTCTGCATTAATAGATGAGCAGATGTTCTGACAAACAGGCAAATGCTAACTGTAGCTGCTAGCCCACTGCTAGGCTTCCTCACTAATTAGAATCACTGAACTGGACCTCTCAACTGTATTCATGGTGTTTTTTCATGGTGTCTTTTGGTGCCTTTTGATGCAATTAGTTGACAAGATTTATTGCTATGATATGGAGGCAAACTGCTAATCAAGCTTGCTGTGTTAGCCTGCTAGCATTCCTGGCTCCTAAAATCCAACATGGCACTGGCCAAAATACAAAAACTGAGGCTTACTAATTGGACTTTACTAACCAATGGGTGAAGTCACTGTGGTTACATCCATCTTTTACATACAGTCTATCATTAAACTAAACCAAACCATTGGTTTGTTTAGAATCTGTAAAATCAGGATGCTCACAGTTGTTGCTTTGTTATGTTAGGTTTTGTCAATTTTATTACATTTTCAGATCTACAGTGTTAGAGAATAAATAAGATCAGTGTTATACTAAGTGAACAAATGGTTGGAGCAACAAAATTAAAACTTAAGTTGCAGCAAACTCTAATGTCCACTAGTTAGGGAAGCAGGTGTCCTGTTGCAGGGGTTTGCTTTATGCCACTGACACTAACCTGACAAACACTACACTGCATCTGCATGGACATGGACAATAGATCTAACAATATATTTATAGTCATGGCAGAGAGAAATAAACAAAAATACCACCTTTCACACATTCACACAAAACGTGAAAGAATATTCAAAACAATAAAGGAAAAATACAGCTGGCCAGTGCACACGCATTCAAGAGCATCACCAAGGGAAAGACTCCATATTGTTGTATGTTGGGCTGTTTTTCATGATGACTTAAATTCACCCGCGTTTGGTGTGTTTCCTTGACTGTGTTCAATGTGTTCAGCTCTTCTTTTTAAAGCTATTTGCTCTTAAGTTGCTGCACTTCCAAATGGTTTACACACTTAACTGTGTAAGAGGAGAGTGGTTTAACTGAGTTTCTCTGAAGGGTAACCCAAAAATGCTCCAAAGTGTTTGGGAGCAATATGGAGGTAAGGAGAGTAGCTTTAGGAATTTCACACGAGAGCAAGGGGGAGCTAGGATCTGAGGGGAAATCATCAGGGGCAAGAGTCGTCTGGAACAAGTTTCCCAGCAGCCTTATTGCACTTAAATGATCTCTCCTCCAACAAGTAACAATGGATTCAAGATCATCTACTGTATGAGGTGCAATAAAACCTTGGGCAAACCTATCCCGGACTGTTTAAACAGATAAAAACGGACAAAACACAGGAACAGCACATGACAAACAGTGACATAGAAAATACACACAGCACAATACACAACACTGACACATCAAAGGCACGGGCAAAGGCAGGCAGGCAGGCACGACCACAACACCTACAGCACTTAACATCACAAGACAGACATTCATACTTTCTACTAATACACAGACTGAAGCCGTGCAAGGACAGAAGAGCATGCACACAAACTCACAGAACAAAGAGATCAACCCCCAACCAAAACACATCCCTGCACACACACACACACACACACACACACACACACACACACACACACACACACACACACACACACACACACACACACACACACACACACACACACACACACAAATCTTAAACTAACCCTAAACACATACACAGAATGACACAAGCATATTTTAGAAATCAGAAGAACCCACAGGAAAAATACTTGGACTACTGTCTGTTATCTCTACTGTGAACTGTTGTGCAAAGCGCTTTTTTTTTAATAGCAGGAAGCACAAACCTATTTGTAACTTGTATGAAGCCTATGAAAAGTATATCAAAGCTATATTTTGCCCGTGGACTCTTGTCTTGTAATATGCTGCTTGAGAACATTAATTTCAGAGAAATCACAGAGACGATGTAGAGATTAATATTGATACAGATACACACTAATGTTATATATAATTGTGTGTAACTAAAAAAGAAAGAACGCAAAACAATAACAAACCAACTCAAATAAATTAAAAACAGCACGTTAGTACGATACGTCAAGCAAAGACAGGAACAAAGAAAAAGCTCCAGCCTGATCCCACGACACCTGACTGAATCAGCTCACATCACAACGGCAACACTAGAAAGTCAAAGGAATCAGAACTACAATACCATAAGCAACACATCACAAAAAACAAGAGAGATAAAGATAAAAACAACAACAACAGCAGAGCAACAACAGTGACACAAACTTTAAGTGACAGATACAACATGGTCATAAATACATAATATATATAAATACATATAGATATAAAGAAATAGGAAAATCCAGATATACGTGTTGCAGATATTTACTTCATCATCATAGTGCCATACTCCTTGGCCATCCGGCATCTCAGAGCTCACACTACTGTCCTGATCGATTAGCCAGCGATGCACGGCGTGGGCCTAAAAGGACATACGACATAAAGACAGAGCCCAGTTAATCGCAGCAGTGAGAAGCAGAGATGGAGAGACAGAAAGGAAGAGGGAGGGGAGGGGAGGGGAGCAGAGCGTACAGAAAACAGTGACAAGAAATGAAAAAGATTCAAAGAGGAACAGGTGAACACTAAATTGAGACACAGAGAGGAAACAAGGTGGAGGAAGAGGAGGAAGAGAGCAGGAACTGGAACCACCCCACCCCACCCTGCCCCACCCTATCCCACCCCACCTTGCTTGTTGAACCCCTCCTTCCCCCAGGAAAACAACTAAAGAAACTCCCTGTGGGAAACAGGTCAGGTTAGGATGAGTGGTATGAGCAAGATGTAGCACGACACGAGGTGGGTGGTAGACAACACCGCTATGATGGTGATGGAGGTGGGTCTGGTGTTGGTGGTTTTTGGCTCACAGATGGATCAGCTGTGTCACTGTGGAAAGCTGCAACTTACACACTGGAGTGAGTCGGGATTCCTTTATATCACACTTGTGTAAGTGGCACCAGGACAAAACGGTAGTGTACTTACCCTAAATGCTCATATAGTCATGTGTAACCACATATGTGCCGTACAACGCCACAGGGAAAAAAATATGAGCAAACAACATCTTTAACACAGAAAGACAAATAACATACAGACACCGTGTGTGTGTGTGTGTGTGTGTGTGTGTGTGTGTGTGTGTGTGTGTGTGTGTGTGTGCGACCATATTTCAGCACTTTTTTAAAGCAAGGAAATATCAGTTTACAAATGCAATAAATCCATAAAGGTGTGAAACAGCTAGAGTGGTTTAACCAAAGGTAATTTAGAAAAAAGCCAACAAAGCTATGCAAACTCTCAAGAAGATAACCAGACAACAGCTTTTATTTTTTTTTTCCAGGAAGGGACAAATGTCTGCTCCTGTCAGAGAATCAGACTACAATAAAAGAGACAATTTCCCAAAGTTCCCCAGACAGGCAGCCAGAGCGACAGACACACAACGAGATGTCTGCTTAGACTTCTTCAGCTAAGATTTACACCAAACACCAGTTCTAGTCCCGGTCACCCTGAAACACACATACAGGATCTTACACACACACACACACACACACACACACACACACACACACACACACACACACACACACACACACACGCTCCATCTGTTACTCTCAACTGTTGTCGTGTCAGCACCAAAAACAACCGAACGCAGCTCCTTTTGAGGCTTGCTGCCCCGTTGTGGCAGAAATACTTATCAAAATTTGCAATGGGGTGAAATCGCAGAATGCGGGGATTAATTACCCTGTCATGACTGCCACTGCACATTTACTATTTACTTTACGCAAGCAACTTTACAGTTTTTAAGATGCAGTGATGCAGGCTGTCATACCATTGGGCATTTAGCACACAAACTGTTGCCTGGCTACTTTAATACTGAACACAGAGAGAGAGAGTGAGGATATTACATAACCACATACAAGGGTGCAGCTGTCAACACGCCCTCTTGGACGGCCGTCTTGCCCAAACCTTCAACAAATCTATTCAACTTCATGAGATCTGTAGCCTAACCATGTAGACTGGCTCCTGTAAATCTCACACCCATGCAAACTTAACTCTAACTTTAAATATAACATCTAACCACAGTCCTAATCCTCAGCCAAAAGTATTTTGGCTATTTTAGCTGTCACTTGATGTTAATCCTGATTATGATTAAACTGAAAACCCAAGTTCTAGCCTGCAAAATTCCATTTAAAGATTTTCCTCATGTT
Organism: Archocentrus centrarchus; assembly: GCF_007364275.1. Lineage (NCBI taxonomy): Eukaryota > Metazoa > Chordata > Actinopteri > Cichliformes > Cichlidae > Archocentrus > Archocentrus centrarchus. Next base: position 13,867,415 of record NC_044354.1, on the reverse strand, counting down.
TTACATCTGTCAGGATATTTGATCCAAATGAAGACAGATAAAAGAAGCGCACAGGCAAACAGACACAGAGGGAGCAGGACCTTCTGCATCAGGTTTTGTGACCGCAAAGACAAATGCTGCTAAACACACAGCAGGGAAGAGGACGGAAGCACACGGGAATAGATAGAGTCAGCACAAGGGTATAGTGAATCAAACGGTGACAGCAGAGGCCAAAGCCTCTGTTAGGACTCCTGAAAATAGACAAAACAAGCAGAAAAAGGCAACAACAATGTACAACCAGAAGTCACTGTAATAGCTTAGAGCATTTGGTCCTTTTAGACTTTAGACTAAATGTTTTTAGATTTTCAATTTGCATGAGTCAGCTATGAAAAATATCTGCTATAATGGAGCCTAGTCTCAGTCTGTACGTGTGAAAGCAGGTGTGGACGTGATTGCTTGCGTATATGTTAATGTGTGTGTGTGTGTGTGTGTGTGTGTGTGTGTGTGTGTGTGTGTGTGTGTGTGCGCGCGTAGACGTGTGGATTTGATGCATAGGGGCATCAACTGCAGAGTTTGTGGTGAGTTACTGAGCGTGTCAGCTTAGAAGAATAATTGGATTAAGTAGCAGACGGCTAGTGATGACAGCGAGAGGGGGTTGAAGGAGTTGAGGAGGCAGAAGAGGAGGAGAGGGGGAGACAAACTGAGGCAGAGGGGGAGAGAGGTACTGATAAGTAAGTATAACAAGCCACTTGCTGTGGAACCTCTGGGAGCCTCGGGACCGTGAACAGACACGCAGAGGGAGCTCAAACCGTTACGCTGCAGATTAGAGTAATAAAAGAACAACACTCATAGTCTCTGAACAACTAACTAGCAGCCTCTCGGGATTTAGCATACTCTACATCAAACTCCAAGACTAGAAGAAGACAACTGATGTGGGTCATGTAAGAAAAAGTACATATTTATTTGCTTTCTTTATAGCCTTTTAAACCATCCTAATAGGCACTGGAGCAGGGTCACTCTGGAGGTTTTTACCCCCTCCAAATTTGCAGCTTGTCCTTCACAGCATCAGCTGGAGAGGCAGGAATGATCATAAAATTTATGACAGAAGCCAAAGGAAACAGGATTGTGAGTCAAAGAAAGTGTCGTTTAAAAGCGGAGATAAAACAGCACATAACAGAGAGATTATTTGATGTTTTGTTTGTCACAAGCATTATTAGTACAGTAGCACAGTCACAAAGATAACTGCAGGAGGAGAACAGAAATTGAAAAAAAAGAGACTAAGAACCAGTTTCAATCAACAAAGTATGGGAACAGAAAAAAATTATTACAAAGAGGTTTACAGTCAATAGCAGATGAATCCACATTTGAATTTACAACCCATAAAACACAAAGATAACAAACAAACAACACAAAAGCAGCCGACATCAATATAAAAACATTCATTACAATTCCTTTTTTTCCCCTGTCATACAGTATGTACAGTTACCCTTACAGAGCCACGCTCTAGTAGACTAGAAGAGGTTTTAAATATACAAGAATCCATCAATACTTTGAACTATTTATGCAGTCTGATGATTGCTTCAGGGAATTACACTGTCACTGTTGCCTGCATCACCAGCCAGTTAATCCAGTCATGCAGGCCTTGAGACTGGTCAGAGACACCATGGTAATCAACAATTCCCAGGGAAAAATGAGTATGACCAGTTGTATTTGGAGGAGGTTGCTGGCAGTTGTTAGGTGAAATGTTGTGCTGCACCAGAACCCTCCATGCGATTGCTGTGGTTATTAGGAGGATGCTGTGGTTGCCTGTAGTTTGCATCAGTGAAACTGACTTGCCTGCAAACCCTTGTCAACTACTTGCTAAGGGCAACTTTGGCAATCTGCTAGCAACCAAAGCAAGCACAAGGAGGTTTTTGCTGCAGCTCCTTTTTTTGTGGACAATTTCACCCAGCATCAGCCTGTGACCTACAGATACCATTCACCAACCAATCGGGGAATACACATTTTTCCCTAGCAATGGGAGGTTGCCAAGGGGTCGTCGCCTGGTCCCTAGGCTTGTGTGATTGAGCCCTGAGTTACAGTTCACACTGATCCTTCTCTCTGTTTATGAGTTATGGCAATGAATAAACATCCAGAAAAGAGAAATGTATTGTGAAGTCATAGTGATCAAGATGTGATTGAAAAAGATGCAGAGTTGTTGAAAATAGGCAATAAATAGCATGTATCCTTCTGGTACTAACTAAATGTCTCATAATCAAAAATAAAATCATGAATTGTGAGGAAAGATTTTAAAACTGTAACACACGTAACTTAGTTTTGATATTTTGAATCAGTTTAAAGATTCATTTTGCTCCCACTTCATGATCTCAAAATGTTTATGAACAAAAAACCTGTAAAGCATTTGTGGTGTATGGACCTGAGCCACAGAAGCTTGGAAGAAGCTTTTCCAGCCTGCATGATCTCTAAAATTAATGAAAGCAAAAATCAAGTCAAGGAGCTAAAAGACACCATAAAGGACTGCAGCCAGTTTCATTATTTCGGATTTATAAAATACTACATAACTAGGTGAGCTGGTGTTCACTCAGAGATACACAGAGCTTTACTTCATTTTAATAAGCATGCTACACAGAAAGAGAAGCTCTCTACTGCTCAGTGAATCTCCACTTCTTCAGTTTCATACACTCCCTTTGTGAGAACAGTACACATGAGCAAATTACCGACTCATTAAGAAGCAAGCACCTTTCTCAAAACAACTACTCGTTGTTCCCGTTTGTTTTGGTCCTGCAGTGCAGCAGCTTCTCTCTTGATCGTCCACCTTCCTGCCCATTATCCTCAAGTACAGAATAAATGTCAAGTAATCAAGCTCTTAATGTCACGGGTCAACGTAGGCCAATAGTTCCTTGTGAAAGGCTGACACAGTATCTAAACTAAATGGATCCTTACTAAATAATTCAAACCCCGAGACAAAGAAAATCAAGTAAAGTTATAACAAGAACACATTTTCCCTGAGGTGGTGGATGGTAGAGCGCTTCTAGGAATCCCATAAGACACCTGATTAATCTGGTCTCCAGGTCTGATTTCAACAGGACTTAAATGACCACAGCAGGAAAGACAGGCAATATGAAATGTTATAAACAACACAAGGTGATTAAAGAAGAGAAATTAGTGTGTAGAGTTAGACAAGTACACAAGTGGGAACAGGCTGAACAGGAAGCCTTAGAAAAGTGCATTAAAAAGTTAAGCAGTTATAGAATCCTTTTTATCCAGAAAGGCTGGCTGTTAAAATTTTGCATACAAATGCTGATAAAATATCACACATGAATTAATGCAAATGCACTGCAATCAACCAGGCATATCACCAATTCTTCTACGTTCCAATTAAAGTAGGAAAGGCATGCTTAACAATGACATAAAAACAATCCAAGTACATGTAGTTTTTATTTGTGGTCTCACAACTCATATTAACAAATCCCATGTGTTATGTACTACAGTATATGTTGCACTGTCCTTCCAAAACAACTTAATCCACAAGTGATGCTATACTGTCATTAAGAAATATTTTTGCTGCAGTGTAAAAAAGACAATCCTGTAATCCACTCAAAATAAATAAATAAAACATTGCTGCTTGAAAGAACTGGGCAAGAGGTTTTACATGTAAGCAAGCATAAACGAGTGCAGATATAGAAGAGGAGTCTTCCAAAGTAAGAGAGTAAAAAGTCCACACAGAGAGAGAAGGAACAGGAGAGTGCTGCAGATCTCAGCCTGATTAATAATGCATTGCAGGGAGCTGCCAGCTCTGTGCCCAGCAGCAACGAGCCTGAGCTCTATCAGCAGAAGAGAGGCGCTTTCTGGAGGGACACAGGTGGAACCGCCAGGTGGGATGAAAGGAAAGCATGGTGCAGTCACCTCCACCTCTCACCCCTATCCTCACTTTCTCTGTAACTCTCCATCTGGGTTCATATTCTGTCTTTGGTGCACACTGGTGTGTAAGCATGAGCAGAGTCACTCTCTAAATCCTTTAGTGCTCACTTCACTCTCATTCAGTTTTCATGAAGACTGAGGGGACCACAATATTAAGCACTAATGATGCCTGCAATTGTCTGAGCCAATACAATAGAATCTATCACCTGTAGCTTCAGTTATTTTTGAAACTGTAGTTTGTAATATTGTTAGAGCAGTAGCTCACATAATCATCTTTTCTTTCATCAGAAGGGTTTTTGTATTTCTGGTATAGATGCGGCAGGCAGTAGACAGATAAACTAAATGGCTAACTGGTGAACTTAGTGGAGAATTAAGCAGTTACGAGTCAGGTGTATTCCTCTGCAGCTGGTGCTTTATGATTATGACTGCTTAGCAACTGCATTAGGTGATAATATGTCAGTGTTTTGGGCACCCCAGATGTAAAAAAGCTCATCGCATATTCAAGCAAAGCTCCCCTACTAGCCATGTACTGCAGTTGTGTTTTCCTGACTTTGACTTAGCCTTCACTATTACATTTAATTGCACTGGACTGCATTACACAGTAAGAAGTCCCCCTTTCTGTCAACACCTTCTCAATTCTTCCTGTCCTCCCATCTGCCTCTGTCCCTATGGAGGTCAGAGGTCATAAAAGCAGAAAGATTACAAAAGATTAAGAAAGAAAGATCACAGCACACAGACTGCAGACTACTTTGATGTTCGCAGAAGAAAGAAAGTGCACCCTCTTCTGATCTTCTGCTTAGTGCCAAGTTTTTTTTTCCTCTGCCTCAGACTGGTGGATTGTCGAGGCAGTAAGTAGAGGAGTCTGTTTTAACAAAAATGGCCTTTTGAGCATGGGTATGAGTGACAGCAACATGCCTACTGTAAACAATTATAATGATGCAGCAAATGTAATAAATATTGTATTCTAGGCAACTAAACTGTATAATATTTTCATGTTTTGTGGGCACACTTGTGACTTACGGATCAAAGTTTTGTTAAAGAAAGAAGGTATGAAAACAAAGAATACATGAAAGCGAAGGATGGGAGGGTAAAGGAAGCTATTTTAAATTAGCTTATGGGTTTTTATCAATGACACGACATACCCCTCCTATCCATTTTTTTCTCTTTGCACTGAAAACCGTTGCTCGTCCATCACAATTGTTTTACCCAACATTTCATTACCATAATAAAACACATGCATGGAAAAAAAAGATAAATTCAAAGAGACAGCGCAGCCAAAATCCTGGATTTGAGAGGCTTATTTTCATCTTTCTTTCTTGTCTTCTATTCTTTTATGTTGCTCCTTTCTTTTCGCTCAGAGAAATGGAAAGAGACATGCCTTTTCTTCCAGCCTGTGCCTCATTATGGTGCTTTTCAGGTCTGCTCTTTTGTATGGGGCCGGCCCAGAGCCATGCACATGCATAGCAGAGCAGCCGGTGGATTACCCAGACTCACGTCAACACTTCGACAGAACCACCTACCACTCCAGCGAACGCCCCTGCCAAGTGTACCATGAATGTTATATGCTTTAATAAGTGTAGCCAAAAAGCGATGCCAAGACTAAACCAACAGGAGCAGCAGCTGTACTACAGACATCAGCGTGGACAATAGATCTACGTCTTTAAACAAGGGCACGGTTATCACAATGGTGGACAGAATGAATTACATTTCAACGATAGTCTAGTCACATAGAGCATCAAGTCTCTAACTGAATGCCAATAAGATTAGGTTTTTTTTTTCTTTGGTCACTGAACAGCCTCAGGTCATTGTTTGCTTTGAAGCTTTCAACTTATCATACATGATTAAATGACACATTTTAATAGCAAAAATCTTGAGGCCAAAGAAAAGCAAAAGAAATGATAAACACTTAATAAATACATGTGCTCAGTATAAAGTTAAAAATCACTCTAAAAAGCAAACAAAAAGACAAATATTCCTGCTACGTATTCCACCACTGAGACCCATAACTGTGAATTTATCTGTGAGAGCAATTTTTTATGTGGTTGCAAGAGAAGCTACTCACATTATGATGTGGTTTCAGGCAAAGATAACCACGTGTAAAGCCCGCATAAAGCTGCAAAGCGGTTGATTTCTAAAGATAAAGATGTAAAACCAATGGCATGCTAACAAGGAGTTAGCTAAAAATGTTAAGAATGTTACCAACTAGCTGTTGAACGCAGAGATTCATTTAACTGCTAAAGCTTGATAATGTGCTTAGAGCAAAACAGAGGAAAAACTAACGCAATGAATGTGTGATGTGCAAAATGACACATTTTGGTCTCACACACTGCTAGAAGAAGAAATCCTAGGCTGCATTTTGTAAGGGTATTTGTGCATGTTCTTATTTCCGTGCGCATATTCTACGTGTGCACACCTGTGTTCAGCAGTTGGCCGAATACAGCAGGAGGTTTTGGTTATTTATCACAACTGTATGATCACCTTCTGTGGCTTTCTCCTGGGACACAACGACTGATTCTCCCTCTGTCACTGCTACATGAAATGCTCATTAAGCCCTTTAGCTGTAGCAACTGTATGCTATTGTTTCAATACACACACATACACTACACAGGCACAAGTACACATGGTCACTGCACATAGAGCATATTTACACAGTTGCTCTAAAATAAGTTTTGGACTCAATTTTAAGGAATTTCTTATTTTAAGTGTTTCTAACATTCAGACTACCATTATTAAAGAGAACTGCACCTATTTTGCTCTGCACATCTATGTCTGACTCCAGGAAACCATCACTTGAGGCAAATGATCAGATTTTACACAGCTCCCTCAGGAGCCACATTACTAAACACACTTTAAATCCTGACATTTGGAATTTTCAACATTCCTGAGACTGTTCACGTAATACAGACATAGGCAATACGCTCACATAGATGGCTGCTGCAGTGCTATGAAGATGAAACTTTGTGGCATCCTTGATTAGATTCATACAGGGGAAATCAAATCTGAAGGCTAATATTCTCAGGAGGGAAAGGGACAAAAACAGCAGCAGCCAGTGAGCATTGAGGGTGAGAGACAAAGCATTAAGTCTGTCAAATCCCACAGAAAAAAATGATTTCTCTTTCTAACTTTCCAAAAAAGAAAATCCTACAAACTGGGCTCTTACATCAAAAACTGTGACAGGGAAAGAAAATGACTTTCAAAAAGCTTTAATGTGACACCTACAAGTTTGACGGGAAGGTTTTCACCATTTCCATTGTTGTGTTTGTGTCTGTTTGGTTCATTCATAAGATCAAAAGTGCAGCAGTGAATTAAAACAAATATAACTCCTGACAGCTGATCTGAATATTTCAGAAACTGCTGATCTAACTGGGATTTTCCTGCACAGCCATCTCTATGGTTTACAGAGGATGGGCTGAAAAAGGGAAAATGTCCAGTGAGCAGCAGTTCTCTGGGTGAAAATGCCTTGTTGATGCCAGAGGTCAGAGGAGAACAGCCAGACTGCTTTAACCTTATAGGAAGGCAACATTAACTCAAATAACCACTTGGTACAACCAAGGTATGCAGAAGAGTATCTCTGAATGCACAATACATCAAACCTTGAAGCAGATGAGCTACGGCAGCAGAAGACCACACTTGAGGTTATATTGCCCGACCCTAATGCTATCATGTCAATATGGACCAAAATGTCTGAGGAATGTTTCCATTGTATTATTGTAGGGCCTTTACCCACAATACAAAGCGCCTTGAGGCGACAGTTTGTTGTGATTTGGCGCTATATAAATAAAATTGAATTGAATTGAATTACCTTGTTGAAGCTAAGAATTAAGGCAGGGCAGAAGGCAAAAGAGGTACTAGCAAGGTGTACCTAATAAAGTGTCAAGTTAGTGCAGATGCACTATTTTGTAAAGGAAAGGAGGCACCCATTGTTTAGATGTTCTGAGGAGAGAGAAAATTCATCGCTCATCAACCCTTCCCTCTTACATTAAGCCTCTCTTTCTTTCCTTCCTGCTGTTTCCACTCAGACTTTAGAGACTCCTCCATGTGACCAGCCCTGCTTGGTGTCTGTGAGGCTAGAGTACTGCTGCCATTGGAAAAGGTTTCTGCGTGTTTCTTTGTGTATGTGACAGAAAGGGGATCCCCAAACGCATACATGGAATCATGATCATGATCAAGAAAATTCATCAAGCTGTTAAACAGTAAAGTGTGAGAGGAGGATGCAACAAATCATCGCAAAACATGTCAGCCATTACTCGGCCTGTCAGCGCCCAATTCTGCAGCTCGGTCGGACATACACTACGTCATGTAGTCTAAAAGAAATTAGATTGAGCATGGCAATCTGTTTTTGAATAAAATCTTCACAACTTCAGGATGTTTTGTTTTGTCTGACAAACAGAATCAAAAAAGGTTTTACATTTAAAAGATGTAAAACCGATTCACTAAGTAACACGGAAAACAGCTGGATCTTGGGGGCCTGACTAGTCAATTTTAATGACAGTTTCAGCAACAATATATGAAGTCTCACTTAGTGGAAATCTGTACTTCAACATTTTTAAACACAGTGCACTCAGATTCTCCGTATCAAGACAGAAAAGAAGAAGGAAAAAAGTCATACTGCAGATACAACCCTCGCTTTTTGTCTCTTTTTATAGTGCATCTCTCTTCTTCTTTCTTTCTGCAGTCCTTTTACACATATCTATGCACAGTATTGACACACACATACACACACACGCACACAGAGCTGTTGCAAAGCCATTTTCTGTGCGTTCATGAAGAGGGCACGTTGAGCTTCTCACTGCAGCTCTTCCCTGACTCTGTAGTCAGCACAAACGGCACGTGGCTTAAACCTACACCCATGTGAGAAACACAGACACACTCTCATGCACCCTTGGACATACCTTCACATTCACCTTTGCATTAACACAGCCACGCACAAGCCTGCACAAATTACCTGCGTGTAAATCAAGAGGTCCTTATAAAGAACCATTCAATTGCTCATATGCAGTCACACACAGCAAGCAAACTGAATGCATCTAAAAATAGCAACCCACTGGCACCCCCACTGTCATCATTATTCCTTTCATCATCCCTTATCAGCAATGTGGGGCTCAGTTGTTGGACAGTCAAGCCGCTTTCATGGAGCTTTCCTAGTCTCCCCACTGGCACAGACAGTGACATCACCATACCCTCTTTTCAATTCTTGTCCTCCATCTATTCTCTCTGATATTTCCATCTTGCATCCCTAAGCCCCTTTCCTTCTCTCTCCCTTCATCCTCTCTTTTTCTCTCTCAGCCTATTTAGTGGGAATGGGAAACACTGCTGAATGACACCCACTACAGTGGTAAAAGAAAGATGAAGGAGGACAGAAGGTGACATCCCAGAGGACAACTTTTACCTTGACTGAATAGACCTATAAGATTTTACAACATCAACTGTAACTGATATAACAATTAAAACAGATGCATTAAAGAGATGAGACTTATGCAATAGAGTAATCTGCTTAAAGTAAGTGAATAAGCTTTACAGTAAGTCAAAAATTAGCACTAAAAATCAAAAAAGAAATAAAAAAGACATGAAATTTTGGTATTGATTGATGAACACCCAATACTCAAAGGCAGTCAGTATACTGATGTAAAAGGTACCAAATGTTCAGAATTGAGAAGCTAACACTGAGTTCCATCCATCCATCCATCTTCTTCGGCTTACCCGGTTCAGCATGGCGGAGGGGCTGGGGCCTGTCCCAGCTGCCACAGTGCAAAAGGTAGGGTACACCCTGGAGAGGTCATCAGACTATCAAAGAGTTATGTTAGACAACGTGGCTTCAAAGTGCCTTTAATAAATTATCATGATGATTACCCAGTGACATGGTTGAAACTCCAACATCATCTCCCTGCTCAAAACTGGTTGCAGTATGATGCCAAAAAGTGAACCGTAGACAGACTGATGTCGAGGTTGTTTCCACTTAGTCAGGTTGTCTCTTACAGTTTTGCACATCTAAATTTGACCTCATGTTGCATGGTGAACTTAATGCATCAGATTTGACAAGGACTTCCACGCAACATTAATAAGTACCTCAGCACAACTTTCATTTTGGAATTATTTTTCAACCACGAGCAGTCGTCGAGGAAAGACTGCCAGCCGACGGTTATTCCACCGTTTGCTGGGTACTGACTGATTTTTTTTGTGAGTTTACTAATCTGACACTTGGAGAGTGCAGTCTTCTGCAAAAAACCCATCTAAAAAAAGTTATCCAGTTCTACAGCCAAAATTAACAGTTTCTTTCACCCATGGTTCACCTCCACACGGAGTTTCACGAAATGTGGCATTGAAAGTTTTCTCTCTCTGTGACAAGGCTAAACAAAAATAACTGGCAAGTGAAAAACACCTCTTCAGAATAACAAATCAGGTTATAAAAGTAGCTTTCACTTTAAAGTTTTGTAGAATCTAATAGTCATAAGACTTATATATCACTCAATGGGATGGCTTGGCTACAAAATGCAAATAAGATTGAAAAAACAAGATTTATACAAGATTTACTTGCTGATTGAGACTGATGGTTATAAAATAGAGTCTAATGATGATACTGATTTTGCACCTGCAAAGGAAAGAAAAAGGAAAGGAAAAAACAAGTCTGAGTCACTTTATAATAGCCAGAAATGATGCATGGTGCTGGCTCCAGGTGTGAATGGGCTCCAAAAATAGGTTAATAAACCTAATGGTGAAAAATGATGTGACAATAAACTAACTGGCTGACAGTGCGCTTTTGAAGAAGTTTATACTTTCACTAAAATGAGGAACATCCATTTTATGCTGTCAGATTAGCAGTCTGAAGAGTCTGATGTTCCAGCAAACTTTGCATCTTATGAACCTTTGATCCTTTTTTTCTCTCTCTGTAGTGTCTGTGCCATTTTCTCAGTTTTTGGTCATCATCTACAGTATAAGACATGCAGATCTTTTGCATGGTAGGCTTAAAAAAATGAAACAGGCCAATGTGGATGTGAAAATAAAACTTAAATGACTTTCTGGGGGGGCTCAAACAATTAATCTAAATGAATATCACTGTTTCTATAGATCCCTCTGTGGTAATACAGTCAGTGAACTCACCCTCCCCCCCCAACCCACACACACACTGTCACTCAGTATCTAAATTAACTTTCCTCCCTCACTATTTGAACACAAAGACACACATACAATAAGATCTCTCCACCGCTGCACACCTGTGGCCTGAGAAAAAACACACTTCTGTTCTCACACAGCATGTTTTCCCATTTTAAAGGAGACACATACCAACAGCAAAGAAATCCCTAACCCTCAGCAGAGCCCTCTGAAACAGGAACAGAGCACTTGAGTCAGGATTTTGTGGGTAAGAATGGCTTAAGGGGGTTGTCCAAGCTGAGGACATAGAAAGAAGTGCACATGGAAAGGCTGAGGTCAGTTCAATGGCTAAAGAGAAAGAAAAGCAGAAGAGAGTAAAAAAAATTTGAGCATCTTACAAACTGGAGAGCGGGAAAGAAAATGGGGGGGGCACAAAGGAGAGGGGAGAGAGCAGTAGGTTTTTAGATGTGATGAGAGCGTACATTGTAAGTGAAGCTGTACATGATAAGAGGGGTCAAGAGGGAGAAAAACAGCGAAAAGTGAAAAGGTGATACACTGTTGGCCCTACAGAGGGAACATGTTTTTACTGGGAAACAAAAATGTGTGGGAAAATACTCTGAAAATAAATTATGGGCTACTAGGTACAAATATTTTGGATCAAAGTAAGTGAACTGGCAAATCAACAATTGGTTCTGTAATTCAAAACGAGAGAGGACACAGCATGCTCTGAAAAAAGGCACAAGCTGCTCTTGGAAATATCTAAGACACGGTACAACAAAACAACATCAAGATCACTGTGTGGTGATCAAAGCAGGAGTGTCCCATTCAATGAGGAGAATACGCAGCAGCACTAATGGATTAAAATTCCCAGGAAATATGGAGAATTTAAATATCAAACTGTTCTTTTATTGTAGAGGGTTGAAACTGTGTAGAATAATAAAGGCCGCAATACTGTGCAACAACTGTAACTGGACTCTTCTTACCAGAAAGAACAAGGGGGCAAACACAATGCCTTTAAATAGTTTTAACCTTAGAAAGATCACTGGCTGAAAATTTGAATAAATGGAGCATGAAGGAGGGTTGAAGCGGTTGTGTGGATTTGTAGGGGTGAATACAGGAAGCACCAGGTGAACATAATCAAGATAATCACAAGGAGGGACGTAAAGCTCAAAGCAAGACATAAGAGGCCACTATCAATCAAAGTAAAACAGGAAATAACAAAAGAACTAAAACACTGTGGAAGCATCTGGCTTACAGGATTCACAATTCACAAGTTGCTGCCAATAAAATGTCTGTCACTGACCTTGACCTGTGTGTGAGTTTCACTAAAATCAGACCAGTAATCTGGGAGGAATTATTCAGTGTGGAGGGATGGATGACAGGCCAAACTATGTAATAACACCCTTTGAAAAAATGTGTAATGCATAATTTTTTGTATCATTTACACAGATGACTGATATTATAGAATTTCATTATATTTCTTTGAATGAGCAAAAACTCAGTCACACAAAGTTATGAGACTTAAACCAGTTATAAGGACAAAAAAACTGATTTAACACAAAAGAATAATACCAGTCACTGTGACCACCCAATGTCATTTTAATTGCTTGAATGCAGATAGAATGGTGGCAAACAACAAGTATCCTTTTTTAATTATATATGCTCACTGGACACTTTATTAGGTACACCTGTTCAACTGCTTCTTAGCACAAATACCTAATCAGCCAATCACATGGCAGCCACATGCATTAAGGCATGTAGAAATGGTTGAGACCACTTGCTGAAGTTCAAACTGAGCATCGCAATGGGGAAGAAAAGTGATTTAAGTGACTTTGAGACCAGGCTCACCAAATTTTGCCTCAATCTCTGATGCGATATTCAAATGGTAGGGTCACAATTTGGAGTGAACAGCATGAAAGCATGAATCCATCCTGCTTTGTATCAAGGTTCAGACTGTTGGTGGTGGTGAAGTAGAGCCCTTTAGTGGCAACTGAACGTCATTTAAATGCCACAGTAGGCACAGGCCAATATCAACAGATTAAATAAGGAGGTCGACGTATCAGTCAGCATCTCTCCGGATCATAAATGCCTATATGCATCTTCAGAGCCGAAGGACGAAACTCACCTCTCCTCCCATTAAATCATTCATGACCCTGCAGTGCTGTGGACCACGCAGTGCCAGACCTGCCTCCGCTAATCTGTCTCCACTTTGACAGTAAGCACACACACCATTAGACTCACTGTTTTAAGCTCTGCACTGAAATACAGCTTCTTGGACAGCAATTACAAATGCTCATCCAAGAAGGTAGACATTCAAAAACTCTCAGTCCATCAGTATTTATTTGTGTCTTCCTGCTCCTGCTCCACACACCTGTATCCTCTGCTAGCCTCAGTGTCAGTATTTATCTATAGAATATGTCTAAATCTTCTCCTTGTTCTGATAGTCTCTTTCACTGACTGGCACTCCTCACACTATCAATCAGCCTCACGTCCATATTCATGAGGTCTGTGGTGACAGACTGGGTACCAATCCATGGGCGTTCCCTTAAATACTGCCCTTCTATTTCTGTTAGGGTGTCCTTTCCTGACTCATGTGCTGAAGGCAAGTGAACCTTCAAACCCCTGCTGTCCTTAAATATCTGCTCAAACACATTTTTTCAATTCTCTATTTAAAACAAGAAGTCAGAGGAGACGCTTTACTTACTAAAGCCATCACCACTGTGTCCTAAATAATATACTGTAGTTATTTATAGGATGCACCCAAGTTGTATATGCAGAAAAGATGAGGCCATTTCACTGAGTTTTTGAAGCAGTTTGCAGAGAAATGGTAATGATTTAATGACAATGAGGTATATTTTGCACCACATGACAAATAAATTGCATGGTCTACATCATATATTGTAACAATATCCACTGATTTAATGTTGGGAATAACTACATACATATATCCATTAGGATGTTACAATCAGTCATCATTCCAGTTAAAGACTTTTATAGAGTAACTCACTAAAAATTCTAGTTTGCTGAGGTTTTGGGAAAATTACATGAATTTTTAACTTCTTTACCCTTCCATCTTTCTGTCTATCAAGCCCATGACTGAACGAGTGCAGAAATCTTTAATGAATAATTGATGACTCTGCGTAACAGTATTGCAGAACAGCGTTGAATTGCTGCACTGGATCAGAGGGAGAGGCGGGTGTGAACACAGCTTGTGTGTGTACTGCACACTCTGCTGGTATCTGGGGCAATGTGTGACACCGTGTGTGTCGGATAAGGATGGAGTCCTCCAGGCATCCCACACAACAAAACACAATCGATTCCTTGTGAAGGAAGTGCGAGCCCTTCACACTTCCTGTCCTCCCTCCACATTTTGAAGATGATCTCTGACCCAACTAAGAGTGAGTGAATGCATCGTTTCGTGCTGTCAAACTGCTTAAGATCCCCACCAAGTCATCGTGAAGTTGAATGTAAATGAGCTCTGACCTTGCTGTGACCAGCAGAGGGAGCCAAGACTGGCTCATCCCAGCTATTAATCCATCCTCAAGGAATGAAATACGTCAGTCCGGATAATCCAAATCACATACGCGTATTGGATGCCGTTTCTTCAGGCAATCAAGGACAAACATCTGGATGGCTTGCCAGACTACAGCATGACATCTCAGTTGTGACACCGCATTAATTTCAGTACACATCTCCCTGTACCTTCTATTGTTCTCAGACTCATCCATGCAGCAACATCTGACTGTGCAACTAAGAATATTTCTCATTAATCTTGCTACTGAGGGAAACAGATGTCTGAATTATTGTGCTGAGCCATACCCTAGGTGAAAACACACAAAGGCATCCTTACTTGGAGCCAAACTCATACTTGTGTCTTTTTTCACAGCCGTTTATTTTTGCACCCACATCTTTTCTGGTTTGTATATGTAGGTAAAAATAGCTGATTTATTTATTTATTTTGTTGACTGTTTTAATCCTCCAGTGGTTTAACATGCTTAAATTTTATAGTAAGCAAAATTCTTCTCTCTGGACGACCCTATATTTTCCTCAGGCTTGCCAAAGTTTAGATAAATTAAAGTTAAAAGAGAGAAAGATGATAGCGTGCACAATCTATGATGTGTGTCAGGTCGCAACAAAATAAATAATAATAATTAAAAAAAATGCTGCCTAGCATAAAAGTTATTTGGGATTAAAACTGTAGAAAGGATTTTCACTCAACAGAACTGCTTGCTGCACACTGGGCAGATTTTCACACTCACGCATACACCTCTGCTAAGTAGTGAGATATTCTGAGCACATTACACAACAACAGGGCTGAAGTTCAAGGATGTTACAAGTGTGTAAAAAGCAGGCATGTGAAACCTGAAAATAAACACATGATGGAAATACTGAACCCAATTCAAATTTAGACAGTAAACACTTAAAGTGCAAATTAACAATTTAACTGCTTTTGCTGGCTGCATGCTGTGAGGTTTTTAACATTATTACATCATGCAATCTGATACATTAATATTCAGCTCAATGTGATGCATCAGATAAAATAGGAATCCTGTTAATTATAAATAAGTTATTAAGATGGCAAGGGTTTGAAGACTGGAATACTGTGAAAAATGAGGGATCAGAGAAAAAGGCGATGGGGAAAATGGAGCAATAAAAACATGAGAGTAAGTGTTGCGATAGATTCTATTTCACCGACTCAGCAGAATGCAAAAATGGCTAGCATGAAGTGATGGCATGGCATGTGGGGCAGGAAAACTGATGAATGATGGGAAAAGAGCAAGACTGTGAGGAAATTTGTTTTATAATAATCTTCAGCTTCCTGAGCAAAGACAAACACAAGAGAGGACATGGATGCCTTTACATTTTTAACTGAAAGTTGGTAAATTCACAGTCAGTGATGTGGTTGAGATTATGCATTTTATATAAAACATAAGAAATGCTAAATTAAAGTCATTTTCATTTCAGGGAAAGTGTTTAACACAGGGGTCGGGAACCTATGGCTCGCGAGCCAGATGTGGCTCTTTTGATGGCTGCATCTGGCTCGCAGACAAATCTTTAATAAAAAAAAAATAATAACATTAAAAAATATATAACATTTTCAAGTATTTCAATCCATTCATTTCCTACCGCTCATGTTCATGGTTGCGGGTGGCTGGAGCCAATCACAACTGTCCTCCGGGACCACACCAAATTTTTATTGGATAATGCCTAACGTACGCGGGTCGTTGTGAGGTCAGGGAGTAAACTTCCCTCCTTTTAATCAAGTAGTCAGCTAACTAATTGAGAAAACCTTTTACGAAGAAGATGGCTAAAAGAAAAAAGATGAGGAGTATCGTACTTTTCAGCAGGAATGGACAGATGAATTCGCCTTTGTGGAGAGAGCAGGTTCTGCAGTGTGTCTAATATGCAGTGATAAAATTGCATCGATGAAACGGTCAAATATAAAGCGGCACTTCGACACACGCCATACTACATTTGCATCGAAATACCCAGCGGGGGACAGCAGGAAGAAAGCATGTCAAGAGCTACTGTGCAAAGTGCAAGCTAGTCAGCAGCAACTTCGTGTTTGGACCCAACAAGGTGACTGGAATTCGGCTAGCTTTGCTGGTGCTTTAGCAATTGTGAGAAACGGAAAGCCATTCACAGATGGTGAGTATGCCAAAACATTCATGCTTGATGTCGCCAGTGAACTTTTTGACGACTTTTCGGATAAAGACAAGATAATGAAACGAATAAAAGACATGCCTCTGTCGGCGAGATTTTGAGCTACAAGTTGCTGACCTGAAGGCCTCAGACATGTGGGTGAATAAATTCAAGTCACTAAATGAAGATTTGGAAAGACTTGCACGACAGCAAGCAGAGTTGGCGAGCAAACACAAGTGGGGAGAAATGAAAAAACTTCAACCCGCAGACCAGCTGATTGTCAAAACTTGGAAAGCACTTCCCGTCACATACCACACACTGCAGCGTGTGAGTATTGCTGTACTAACAATGTTTGGCTCTACGTATGCATGTGAGCAGTCTTTCTCACATCTAAAGAACATTAAGACCAACCTACGATCACGTTTAACGGATGGAAGTCTCAACTCCTGCATGAAGCTTAACCTCACCACGTATCAACCAGACTACAAAGCCATCAGCAAAACCATGCAGCACCAGAAGTCGCATTAATGGTAAGAAGTACTTTATTTATCATTGGTTAGCAACAGCATAACGTTACTAAATGCAATTCAGACTTATTGTACTTTAAAAGTGTTGGTCTTACATAAAATGCACACATTTACTTGTATTTAGTGTTAAACATATTGTATGGCTCTCATGGAATTACATTTTTAAAATATGTAGCGTTTATGGCTCTCTCAGCCAAAAAGGTTCCCGACCCCTGGTTTAACATGAAGCCATTAACAGGGCAACAAATGATTATTTTCATTAAAGGTCCAGAATATTTCCTTGATTGACTCTTTGTCTAAAAAGTTTGCATAATCACATTCAATCCCAGACACCATGGTGCTGTCAAATATTTGGTTTGTTCAACCAACTGCCCCAAGCTTAGTGATGACCTCAACTTTTTTTAGAGACAGATGGTACACCATGCCAAGTTTTCCATTACTAATTCTGGGAATCACCAATAGTATTTTTATGTCTGTCGAAGGGTGCTACGTTTGGCATTTTTTGTAGATTCAACTAAAGAAATGTAAACAAATGATGTGTTTTTGTGACAGACTGCTAAAAAAAACCAACTAAAGATACAATTTAAAACTGGGTAGGCTCATATAAATTTATACTTCTTCCTTTTTAAACATAAAATTTGAGTTGTTTATATATAATTTATTAATATAATCACGGTATCACTTTTTTCCCTTTACCAACTATGAATTGCATTTTGTTCTTTTAAATGTGCAAAGTAAACTTTATCTGTCAATATTAGTTCTACTAAAGAAAACTAAACTGTGCAGCTGTCTCCATTGATGAAGTCATGAAATTGTCTCAGATTCATTTTGTCTATCAGTTTATGAGTGAATCATTTCAGCTCAAAGCTTCAGCTCAAAGCAGGAAGCTCCCATGAAATGGCAGCTCTACACACCTAGTTTTCATATGTGTTTATATAAAGCTCATGTGGTAAAGCGCTTACAGCTGTAACACCAGACTGTGTGTACCCATCTTAACCGCTATGAGCATTTACCAAAGATGTCCATTATATGTATTCAGGAGATACAGACATGAGCTCTTTGAGCTTTTTATGACTACTACACCATCTACATTTGGAAAGGCAGAAACAACAGCATCACTATGTGCTGTACATCTGTCATGGATTTCTTTTTAAATGAAAAACAGGGGACTACGCCCCCATAATATTGATGAAGATGATATTTCAATCACACAGAGTATTTAACATGCTCTCTCTCATACTTTCTCAAGCTTTTCAACAGTATGTAGCAATTAAAGACCTAAGCCTAAGGAGGTGCTGAGTCCAAAGTCAAAGTGCTCCATGCACTGACAAATATTTTCTCCATTACCACCACACTAACTGTCCTGCACTGCCTAAGGCTACACTATATTCTGCTTTAGTTAGACTGTCTAAGCAAGCAGGGGAAAGGATGAAAAGAATAGTGGCCACACAAGCAAGGCAAATAGTGGGGGGGTAGGTTGGTGGAGGAAGAGCTGTTTTATGAGTAGGCTAGAAAAGGAGCAGAAAAAGAGATGAGGACACAATGAATGTAGTGTATCCTGTATCTAACTCCAGCCATCAATAAAAATTAACAAGTGATCTTTATGGAATAGTCAGCCTCTTTGTGTTCCTGCTAACAAGCTGAGTTGGAAAAAAACAAAACAAAAAACAAAACAAAACAAGAGGACAAAGTATCCATCTATGGTTAAATTGGATTTTCAGTGCTGCATGTGATTGTAAAGAAACTTAAATATTGGATATGTGGGTAAGAACATGTAATGTTACTGTGCCAGCAACATTTAAAGGCCTAACATAATTAGATCCATCACTGGGCCAGCTGTTGCCGTTCATCAGGGTCAGGATAGTGCCCACACACACACACACACACACACACACACACACACACACACACACACACACACACACACACTGCCCCAGAGTAGCAGAGGGATCAAGGGCGGGCGGATCAAAGTATTGCACTGCTTTCCCTTAGCTCATTGATAGGGGAAGTTTAGCCTCACTTTCCTTTAGAGAAGGACTTTAAGTCTCTTACGAATACTGGGAAAATCATCATTAAAATCATCATTTATTAAGAACAAGTGAGCTGCAGAAGTGGCCCCAAATAGAGGGAGTCCAGAAAGCTGAGTATTTGAGGACCACAAAGTGAATGAGATATCATCGTTTCTATCATGATTAGAAACTCTCTATATTAACACTAGGTGGCGACATCCAACTCCATCACAGAACAGCCAACACTGTGCTGACTAAGGGCTGGCTTACGGTAGATGTGTGTGTGTGTGTGTGTCAGGTCTATATACATGTGTGCTTACATGTGATCAAGTAGGAGGTGCTGCTGACATTGTAAGGATGTTGCACACATGCAGATTCTCCTTCATCCTGTGCTGACACCAGTACAGTCACCAAGTACTGACCACCCTCCTCTTCATTCCAAGCTGATTTAATATGATGCAGGTGTACATGCAAGCATGGCCAACGTAGCTTAGACATTATGTGGTTTCAAGCTCAAAAGTTTTACAAATGTGTGTCGTGGGAGTTGATTATTCCCAGATCTACCTACACCACAGTCCCATTTTACTACCAACAGAAAACACTAGGCTAAAAGTGACACCCCCCCTTTTTTTTCTCTCACTGTTGCTCACTTAATCTTTCTCACATCTCTCTCTCTCTATAAATGTGGATCTATAGTGTTTAGCACAAACTCAGAAACTGAGAGAAAAGAAAGGGAGGTGTTAGGAATCAAATCCATGATCTTGCTGTGTTGCAATATGCTGCAAGTAACTGTAGCAAAGAGCGGGGAAGAGGGAAGGGGTAATATTCTGTACTGAGGCAGGGGAAATGATAATGGGATGGATAGAGGAATTTACTCTAGCAGAGAGGAAGAAAAGAAAAGGGGGTGGACACCTGGCTCTGCATTTGCTCAAGAAAAATCTCTGGGGTCAGCCAATTAGAGGCTGGGCGACACCACTATCCTCCCAGCTAGATTGTAAATCCTGCACCACAAGACAACCCACGTGCCTCTGTTCGATGAGCACACGGGCTCATAAAGAGACACGCGAGCAAGAAAAAAAAAATTAAACACATACACAGCATAATTAAATAAATAATTAGATTAAACAAATATGGACACTTAGGCATTCAAGGTATTTGACAAGGCCGCTACTTATAACGGCCCAAACCTGTCAGATTCCTATGGATGACTTTAACATGACTGCATGTCTTAAAATAAATTAAATCTTTTCTCATCAATCACTGCAGAATACTTGACAATGACAAGCAAAAACCAATACACTCAGATTTTCACTAGTACTCAGACTCTTCACTTAACACACTGTTAAAGTAGATTTGGCAGCAATGACTGTCTTTTCCTGGGAATGATCCTGTAAGCTCGGACCCTTCTTTCTTAAGTTTCTGTCATTCTTCTTGTTAGAACTACTCATGCTCAACCAGGTTGAATTATGAGTGACGGTCTTTCAGGAAATGCTGGTGGGCTGAAACCACTCCTGTGTTTTGTTGGTGGTCATTGTCTTATTGAATATAAGCAACAGCCTGAGATACCCACCACATTAGAAAAGATCTTCAATAAGGATTAATGCACCTTTTTCCTTCTATCCTGACTAGTTGTCCCAGCCCCTGTTGTAGAAAAACATCCTCACAGCATGATGCTATCACTACTGTGTTTGGAAGAAGGGATCGTATTAATGAGGTGATATTTGGTGCCCGATTTCCTCAACACGCACTATTGGGAACAAGTGTATATGTTGTTTACTGTTGAGTCATTAAGGTGCCTTTTGGTTCCTAGCAGCTGTGGGTGATAGCTTTTTTCTGTCCTCTCCGATGACGCCCTGATGATTTTGTAAGGCTCTCCCATATCCACAAAGGAGATGCCGAGTTCACGACCACTAGATTTTGGTTACCTGTCTGAGCTTCTTCCATGATTACGCAGTTTAGCTGGGCAGCAGTACCCAGAACGAGCAATGGTTCTAATTTTCTCTCGTTTAAGAATAATAGAGGACTATCTGTCCTTTTAATGCAACACTGTTACACAGAACATCAACTGTGAGGCCTTAAAAAGAGAGATGCACGCCTTTCCTAACTGTGTGCAAAGAAATCAGTTTGTTACAGGTGTCTACAAGTTACAGAGGCCTCACAAGGGTGATTCAGAAAAACAAAACGTCATAAGGATTGTGTCATTACGATTCTCCAAATATTTGCATACATGAAATATTTCAGTGTTTTATTTGATTTGAAAATAGCAAAACACACCAAAAAGGTCTCTTTGCTTTGTCATTTACATTGTGTATAAAGTGATGTTTTAAAAACACACTGATCTACTTTACAATGAGTAAAAAATGAATAAAAAAATCAGAAAACTTGACTGAGTCTGAAAACTTTCTGAAGGCAGTGAATACATATCTAATTTACATTTGTTCATATTTACCTACATTTTGACATGTACACCTCTGAAATGCCTGCACCATTTCACAACATTAACAGATGTGTTGTCCTGGCACAGAAATGTATTTTCATTTATTCTACTGTGAGCATTAGAAGTATTCCCTTAGAGATAAATGTATTAATATTTCATCACAAGGGTTAACATGGGAGTTCTTTTAGAGCTTTCAATCACCTTCTTCAGTGGATGGATGTGCTTAAGTAGCATGAAAATGTAAACAGATGTTTCATTTTCATTTGTTTTTATTGTCTAAGGATGATTGTGTGATACAACTAGATGTTCTGGGGTGTCTTTATCGGACTTTGTGTTGGAATTTTTAGATATTTTTCTTTCTTTGGTCATTCCAATGAGTACGTTTACAGGCTTGCACTTTACCCAGAGTAATTAAGAAATCAAGAGACTTAATATCAGTTTTGGATACTACAAACTTGAAGCCATATCCAAAATGGAGTTTTCTTTCCGCTCTAAATGCTCGTATATGATAAGTACAAAAACATTTCATTTTCAGTTTAAAAAGATAATAAGATTAACAAGTTTGAGACTGATTAGTGAAAACAAGTAACATTGCAGCAGAATAGATAGTCTGTGATTTAAAACTGAATTTTTGCTATGTATAGGCTGTCATAATCTGTGGTCTGTTCCCAGGGTTTTGAGTTTTTGAAACCTTGTTCACTGTTTGGTACTCCCTGCTTTCTTTAGGGGTTTGTTTGTTCATAGTTTTATTTGTTGATAGGTTTGAATTTTCTATTTCTCCTGAGTATTATGAGCCTTTAGTTCTCGTTATATTTTAGTCACAGTTAGTGCTTGGAGTTTATCCGTCCCCGCTGTGTCTTCCTCCTGTGGCTTTCTCCCATCATTGAGTTACTCATGTGTCTGTTTTCCCCTGTTACTCACTTCCTGTTTGATTTTGCAGTTATTTGTCTCTTTGTCTTTGATTATAGTCACCTGTGTGATTACCCTCACCTGTGTCTCATTCTCTTGGGTAGGTCCACTTCCCTGATTACCCCTTGTGTATAAATAGTCCTGTTTTTCCCCTTAGTCCTTATTGTTTACCTTCCCTAAGTGTTTCCTGCATTTCTCCCGCATTTCTGTGAATTTTGTTTCTTTGCTTTTTGGACTATTACATCAGCCAAATAAACGGCTTGCTGTCTGTTCATCCCATCTGCTTCCTGTGTGTCTCCATTTGTCTCTTACTCTACAACACGTATGAGTGCATAGTTAAAAAAAAAAAAAAGAACTGTTAGTTATAGACTCAGTAATAAATAAATAAAAAATGAACAGATGCTGCATGATCAACGTAGGAATGCCTAAAAGAAGGTTATTCTAGTTATGCTGGGTGATCTGTTTTACATTCTCCTGAAGAGGAGAACATCACTGTGCTGGGTGGGGTGAGACGTGAAGAGCAACAAATCAAAGTGACACCACCTTCTCCTCCAGGGGATTCAGATGAAGCGGGTTACAAATGGCTAAGCTTTTAATAACAGGTCCATGATGCTACAACACTGCAATGACACACAAGGATTAGATGACTCAAGAAATCTGCACTCCACTAAGTAAGATTTGTCATAAGGGAGCACACGGTGATACTCTGAGACACCAGCCGAGGCCTGGTTTTGTACCGTCTTCATCTCTAACTCCACAAGAACATTTACTAAAAGAAAAGCTTGAACCTCCTGCTTAACACCCTTCCTAGGCATCTGTGTCATACTACATTTCTGGATACCACCTTCAGGTTTAATCCATTCAGAAAATTCAGAACTTAAAATTCAGAACTCAATCTTCTCCTGCTCATCTCATTAAATGAACCAGACATTCTCTATTGTCCGCACTCAGAGAACTGGAACAGAGAATTATAGCTGGGAAGCTATGCTGCTGTAATGACCTACTGTACCGCTGTGTTTTGAATTGAATTATTTCTCTTCCCTCCGGTCAACAGAAAAAAAAAGGAATCATCATATCAATCAGGTAAATAAGACACCAGCCATCCAATACAGAGGAAAAAGGAGCAGAGTCACCCTGGGGTCACCCACGGTCCTCTGATATTTCACTCCTTTTTTGCTTTCACTATGCTTCTCTGTGGCTCTAACCTTTGGCTATATTCCCTCTGTTTTATCACTCATCTTCACACCAAACATTCACACACAATCAGACACATAAGGTGCTTCCCACACAAACTGGTCCCACTCAGGCGTGCTTGCCTTGAAAACACAAACATACAAAATCTTTTAGATGCTCACAATGACAATCTAACATACTGACACTAACAATGTGTGATGTTTACAACACTGACAATGTCAGTTTGGCATGAAAGCATTAGCACTACTAAACAGCACTAAGGTGCAGCTGAAACTAATAAGAATGTGATTAGTGGTGCAGGTATTTTGTCATACCATTGCAAAAGGGTTCAAGCTCGGCATGGGTTTCCTCTGGGAGCTCTGGTTTCTCCTGCCTTTGAATAATATATCAGATTAATGCTGCCTCTGTTGGGCCAGGACACTCTTGCAAATGAGATTCCTAATATCAAGATTAAGTTACATATTTAACTGAGGTTTACAAAAAAAAAAAAAGAGCCAATTTCATTGCTGCATATACTGTTCAAAAAGCTCCCCCAAAACCTCCTGGTGCCGTTAGAGAAAAGGTCAGCAGGGTTTATTCTCATGTGAACACGAATGGCATTTTTGTAAAACTGATATGCAGGACACATGATTTTTTTTTTTCTACTGGACAAAGTAAAACAAATCAATGCTGCAAATGATAGGCTGCACATTGCAGAGGCTCCCATAGCTCTCACACATCTCAATCTGTGAGATGCTGCAGAGTCTGAGGATATA
Organism: Archocentrus centrarchus; assembly: GCF_007364275.1. Lineage (NCBI taxonomy): Eukaryota > Metazoa > Chordata > Actinopteri > Cichliformes > Cichlidae > Archocentrus > Archocentrus centrarchus. The sequence continues at coordinate 13,842,952 of NC_044354.1, read as the reverse complement.
AAGGCAGAACTCAGAGTACCTGGACATGAAACTGCACTAAGCTCCCTATCCCACCCCCTGTCCTTTCCTCTTTCCTCTCCCTCATCAGCTTAAAGGGAAAGAGCCTGGGTTGGGTAGCGGGCACCAAAAGCTCTCCCTTTCCCACAACAAACTGTCCAGCAATGACTGTCACATTCCTCTCAGAGGGTATCACCTCATTCTTTCTCCTTCCCTTTCTCTCTCTCTTTTATTTGGGAATGATGAGGATCCATTTCAATAACCCCCGATCTCTCAATTCCTGTTTCAGGCAGTTACGTAACTGCTGCGCTATCAGAATAACAATTGAGAGAAGAGATTAGCGCAATCGGCCAAGGAGGGTGATAGTGAGAAGATGGAGGGGGGTGGGGTGGAGTGGGGGGTGGGGTGGGGTGTGGATGGGGATGTGAGGAAAATCTAAGGAAGCCCCTCTCAATATGACACATCACTTCATATTTAGTGGGAGAATAAGCACACAGAGATGCTGATGCTTGTAATTTTGGAGGTTTACACAAACCTCTGTTGGAGACAAATGCTTTTCTGAAAGCACTGCAGTCCTACGTGTCAGCTCAGCTTCATTTACAATCATCAACCAGGCAACACACCAATAAATGGTCTCTGCCTCCCAGGCTTATGGTGATTATCAAAAACATGCATCAAGCTTTCTTTTCTTACAGCAGGTGCAGATGATTGTGGCATCCGTTTTTTTGCAAATGAGAGAATGAATCGCTGCAGTGAAGATGAAGCTGGCAACACGGTGAGACATCTTGAGCACTCATCAACAATTTAAAAATATCCTCAGGCTTTGGAGTTTGGGGGAAGCCGAACCCCTGCAGGGAGGAGTGCCAGCTGGATGCTTGATGTTATTTCACTTGTGTTTACTTAATTATTTTTTCTATTTTAACAAAGACTGGGTACCACCGTTTTGAGCAGAGGAGCATCCCTCTTTAATGAACTTGAAAGAGGGTGCTTGGGCATTTGCTTTAAAAGTCACTCAGTTTCTGTTAGGTCATAAATAAAGACCCCGCTATTTCTCTGGTTAAAGGGAGAAAGGGGGGGAGCAGAAGCCATTAGTTGGTGAATTGGCATCACGTGGGCCATTCCTGCTTTAATTAAAGGAAAGTAGGCTGCAGCTCCTGGCCACCCTGCCCCAGCAGCACTTACTGTATAGACAGGAGCTGGACTCAGTGAGGCTCATTCCAAAGCTCCATCAACATGACTGAGTGCTTCAGCTCGGCCTGCTGAGTCATCTGTCTGAGGGGTTCCACAGGGCCACCTGGGCCACAGCCCACAGCCCCCCCCCCCCCCCCCCCAAAAAAAAAAAATACACACACACACACACACACACACACACACATATGATACTGGACTATTAATACACAGACAGACATGACTGAAGTTTGAGTAAAAATAAGTGAGATGAATAGACTCTCGGTTGCTTCATGGTGTACTACAAGGACACAGTGAAGCGCGTCTCTTAGTTACCGGATAGCCACATAGTGATGAACATAAAATCAGCTGAATCTGCATTTACTCACAGCTTAGCAGTTATAGAGAGCTTTCTGTTTAGCTTTACTGAGGCACTGATATTGGACACAAGCATTTCCCACACTAAAACAGGAGACAATGTTACAGAAGCTAAGAGAGCCAGATATTTCACTTAGCATTTTGGAGAAATTATAGAACTAAAACAGACTGATTACTGAGCTTTACAATTTGTTTTAATGCCTCAACTTAAAAATTCTGTTATTGCAGGTATATTGTACTATAAATACTAACATAAAACCCAAGATCTACACTCACTGAGCACTTTATTAAGGACACATAAACCTGCCTATTTATCATGCATGTACGTGACATTACTGTAGCAGAACCATTGGTGCTAGAAGTCATATTTAAGTATATCTGAAACTGCTCATATCCTTGGGTTTTCTCAAGAATTGGGCTAAAATGGCTTGCTGATTAGAGAGGTCAGAGGAGGATGGCCATACTGGTTGGAGGTGAGAAAAAGCCTATAGACAATCAACCATGGTGAGCAGAACCACAGTTCACAAAGTCCCTGGCAGAAATAAGTCACTAAATAAGTTATCTTTGTTTATGTTTAGTATTTTATGGGGGGTTGTTCAAGAAGTCTTGTCCTGAAGTCTTCTCTTTGCCTTGAGTTGGTCACCAGAGATTCCAGATGGTTATTAATAACCACACAGTAGTCAAACTCTCCCATTTCACTGGGTAGAATAAAGTATGCAAATTTGAAAATCTTAAAAATACTCTCAGTGACATTTTGTACTTGTCACAGAGAGTATTTTTGTACTTCGTTTAGAAGAAGGCTAAAACAAAAGTGGAGCATTTGGTATACCTTCACTGACAGGTGTCACAGGCCATCACAGTCACACGGTCAGGTTCTTTCACTCTCTCTGGCTACAGATTTTAATTTTCTTGCTTCAAACATCTGACATGAAAGCAACGAGTCGTCTACTTCAGAAAAAGTAAAATTTGCTTTATTACAAAAACTTCACTTTGATCACAGCAGCTGTGGTAAATGCAAGCAGGGCTCATCAGCAAACTGGTGCTACAGTTGGCACTGATGGGTTTAGTCGCTTCTGCAGCACCTCTAATCCACTGCACCAAACCCAAACACACACACACACACGCACACACACACACACACACACACACACACACACACACACACACACACACACACACACACACACACACACACACACACACACACACACAGAGTGAGATAGAGAGAGAGGCATATGCACATGCAGTACCAATCTGCCTCAGACATCAACACATGAACCTCATTGAGGGCTCTGCTTCCTCCTGAAGTGGGGAGGGTAAGAGATTTTGGAGGGCAGACGGAGACAAGGCTGGAATGCTGATCCACTGTTGCCTTTTTTGTTTTATACAAAAATGTTGCATGAACATGGAGCACTACGGTCGCACTTTTAACACTGCAGCATTCACAGGCAGCCATATCAGCTGCACAAGTGCTGCTTTTTGAAGAAGTCTATGAAGCTGAATTTTACCTTTAAGATACCTGATGAGCTGCTACTATATACATTTGCAACCAGGAGAGTGTTAATATATATACACCACAACCCCCCCCCCCCCCCCCCCCCCAAAAAAAAAACCCCAAAAAACATGCACTTTGTCCAGACCCCTTTTAAAGATGAGACTGACGACCAGCACTACTGATGGGTCAATCCTCAGCTCTTCTGGAGCTTCGCTGGCCAAAAGCCATCTGTCAACACCAATGATGACCTTTGTCACACCAAACAGACTCAAATTTTGTATTTTCAACATACAGAGCTATAGTTATAATAATAATAATTATTATTATTCAGAAAATTAACTTACTGCCACTTATTAAGCCAATAAAAACATTGCATTATTAGAAGAAATTACATATTTGGTGGGGGTCACTGAAAATGTGTATTTTTTTCTTTTCTTTTCTTTTTTTATTCCATAAATAAATATAAACATCCAATAACCTGGGGTTTTGAACTGTTGCTTCAAAAAGGGATCTGATGGCCAGTTTGAGCTCTTGGCACCTTTCTTGATTTATAGAAGTCTAGTTAATCAATAAAAATGGAAATATTTGCCAGACTGATTTGTAGAGATTTATAACCACTGAAGTGATGATAAGTTTTAGCACTACATCATTACACACAGGAAATACTGATTTAGATATTCAGAAGCTGACTTCCATTGTAATTTGTGTTGCTATACCTTTGGAGATATTTGGATGATTTGCCTAAACTAGTGATGGAGAGATTCTTCAATCAACCACAATTACATCAATTATTTACAATTTTGATTATCAATTTACCATTTTAAAGGAACACATTAAAAAAAATCTCTGGTTCCAGTTATGCAAATGTCAAATGATTTGACTTCTATGACAGTAAACTAGATAAGGTAATAACTGGGCAAAAAAGTCAACTGATTCATAATAACGCTCATTTACTGATAACTATTAGTGCTTGAACACAATGAGCAATGGGCAAAAATTTTATATCATTGCACACAGAGTTATAGCTCTGAAAATCATCCTGAATGGATCCAGTGGGTTTATTATTCCTTTGGGGCTTAATAAGGGATCCCATAGTGTAAATAATCAGTAAGAGGAGGATGTAAATCTCCAAATAGTCAGAAAGAGTCCAACTTCAATTCACTTAGTTTATCGTTTTGTTAGGAAACTGCAATTAGATGGTACATTTGTAATCTTCTCATAAATGCCAGTAATATTTCATCATAATGAATACTAAGAGAAACAGTCTGATTAAATCTTTGGGCACTAGAGACTGTTTTTGATTATGATGATACCAAAGCAGCAACAAAAGGAATAAAAAAGAACTGCAGTTACAGGAAAAGCTTTCACTCACCTGCTACTAACATTAAGCTGCAAATATATTTTCCCTGCAAGGGCAAAATAAAACTAATAAGCATGAATAAATAAAAGGAAGTATTATCTTTAAAACCTGGTGTACATTTCCAATGACCTTGGAGTCCTTAAACTCTGGGAAAGTAAACAGCCTAAATGAAAACCACACTAAATACACTATCTGGATGCAAACAATACAACAAACCACTATTTCATACTTCTGGACCACTGTCACCAGGTCAGCCGCTTCACATTAAAGCAGCTCTAGATGTAAATACAAGCGCACATGCAGAATGAGGTGAAAAGAGGTGCTGACTGGGACAATAGGGCTTTGTTCACACCCTGACAATGCTCATTTTTCAAGAGGAGCAAACTCATCAATAAAAGTAATTTGAGGACAACATTATAAACTGCTCAGCAACTAACCTGTTCTGTATAATGCCACTACACCGAGCAGCCAGTTAAAATGGCACTTTCAACCTTTAATGACGAGGACAGATTTGTGTCCTCATCAGGATGGAATAACCACGTTAACAGCAACATACATCAGTCACAAACAGAAGAGTAGCAATTAAACCAACAGGAATGAAATACAATCATAAGCAAATCAAATTGTGTTTTTAAAAGATAAATAAGCATGTGTTACTAAAAATGATGCCATGATACTCAGTGGACCCGAAACGGAACAAAAGACCAGAGACAAGAGATTAATCTTAATCTCTCGTCTCTGGAAAAGACCAACAAACAGCCACCCCATTCGGAGCCCTGTGCTCCCGCTATTGAGACTAAAAATACACGAAGAACAATAAATGAACCTTAACACCATAAATTGAAACTCTTCTTAATCAACAAAGCTGTGAGTGATTTTTCAAAGAAACAAATTTTTGATTAAATTGCCGCCACTAAAGAAGGAAACTGAAGCCCGTGAGACAAAAGTCTTGTTTAAAGGCAACAGAAAGAACAAGGAGCATTCATGAGCGTTTAGTGCTCATGTGATTTAAATGTTAAATGAAATTAAAAAATGCAGTCCCATCACAAAGAGTTGACCTTGTCTGTAATGCAAGGATAGAGACTCTACTGAGCTACCAAAGGAAAAAAAAGAAGGTGTTGGCTGTTTTCTTTGTGTGGCACAAAGTAGGAAGGTGGTTTGTTAACAATCAGGCAATAGGAGGACAGACAATCATTGTTTTACAGAGTGCAGATAATGAAGAGGTAGATACAAGTATCAGAAACACAGATAGATAAAGAGACAGAATTCCCCCAGTGTTAACATCTGCTCCAGAAACCAGGAATGGCTATAAGCCGGTGTTTAAAAAAGGAAGAGAGATTGGGAGGGGAGCTGGAAGGGAGTCAGGAAGCTTATTTGAAAGACTTAAGCTGCATGGTTACGTAAGTGATACGGGATCCTCTGAAACTACACACTTTCAGTCAAAGTTGTTCTGCATTAGCACCCTCAGACATCTCCAACCATTAGAGCTGCAGGATTTCTCTTCTCAACCCTCATCTTTCCATACCTACAAACACTGCACTGCACACATAATACACATGCACAAAGTCATCTCTGCACTGGCATTCACCCTCTGGTTATTATAGCCGTGTCTACCCATCAAGTATGAAAGCACCCTTGATTTTAAATATATCAATATATTCCCCCGTACTGCATCGGATCTTAATGAGTTAAACAGGTGAAGAATGTGATGAAACTTTAACTCGGGAGTCATTCCTTCGCATCAATCACTGCAGACTGCATGGTGCCGTGTGTGTCTGCGTGATGAAACGCTCGAGTCTGACTCTCCAACAAAAAGAGTTAAATAGAAAGCCCCTGCTGACAGAAAACCACCCAGGTGTATCTGAGTCATACCACCTTTCATTCTCCTCAAGCTCTCTCTTTTTTCCTCTGTGTGATTTCCTCAAACACACCTAATAACCTTGTCACCCTATCTGTATAGCACACAAAAAAGAAAACTCGGAACCCTATATCGGCCTTACAGCTCTGTCTTCCTTCTGTGGGAGAGTGGAAGCTGTACTGTCTTTCTGTCTCTACTGCATCAGCATTAGATTGGTTTACAGCCAGGCTGGCACAGAGCTGGCTCTCAGGGCGGCTGGACTTGGTTACTGAAGACCAATTTGCCATCAATACACAATCTGTGGATGACTCATTTTCATTAATGAGTTTGAGCAAAAGTGCGACGAGCGACCAGAGGCATAAAGTAGACTGGATGATATTTCCCTGCAGTCAGTGACTGGCGGAGCAAAGATTTATTGTTTACAACGAACCTTGCCAGTTGTTCCAGCTCTGCCTCGTACTTCTCAGTCAGAAGCCTGCAGGTACTGCTCTGCAGTCATTACAATGCCACACAGAGAAAATAATAGACAGGAGAAGAGGATGGGCTTTTGTAGAAACAAGCAGGTTATGGTCCTCATGGTAGATTAGTACTTTAGCCAGATTTTGCTCACTAATACCATACTGTATTGTGAAAAAAAAGAAAAAGAAGAGACGGGGCACAAGACAGAAATGTGAAGAGGCACAGTCACACAGTGAGAGGTAGAGTACTACACTGCCTTATCAGACGGCTCAGACAGGACAGTCAATAAAGCAGGTTTAAAGCAGTCCAGAGGAGTAGGAAAGCATGCAGTGTGCTGTACCGTTTCCCCGTGTCTGTATGCACAGGACATACATGTGTGCAGGGAGACTGTGTACACACAGTAGAAACACGCTCATTACCAGGTTTCCATGTGTGCCTCAGCACCCTGACCATAGCATGACAGAGGAAGAAGGAGGGGGGGGCGTCTCAACCTTCCTGCCCCCCTCTCCAGGCCACCCCTCCCTCCTCACGCTACCCCCATTGCCCCACCCCACCCCTGACTACCCCACCTGTGAATATCCCAGTACCTTGCGCTTTTTATCCCGTGAGCGACTCCTCTTTTTGACCCTCTCCTCCTCCTTCTCTTTGCGCTCCTGCTCTGCCTGGGCTTCTAAATCCTTGTTCTTGCGAAGATGTTTGGCCGCTTGTGCCATGGTGTTGGTAGTTGGGGTCTCGGTGGCGTTGGAGTGTCCAGATCTTACAGCAGTGGTCTGCGGGTCGACGGCACTTGGACTTTACCTGGCACGGGCCAACACTAGCGCTGCCGTTGTGTGTTCCTCTATGGCCCTGCAGAGTATGCGAGCGTGCTCACCCTCTGCCTCCTCCTCCTCGTCAGCAGTGCAGTCACACACACACACACACACCAGCAGTCCTCATCCGTCTGCTGTGGGATGCTACTGCAGCGCAGCTCTCTTTCTCTTTCTCTCTCTCTCTCTCTCCTGCTTCGATGCTTGCACTCTCCTGCTCTCTCACTTCCTCCGTTCAATCTTTCTGCTGTTCGACTCTCTGGTCTCCATTCGTTTCTGTGGAGAAGACAGTGAACAGTTTTTCTATCTGTTTCAGTTGTTTTCTTTCTCTACATCTCTTCTGTGTTCACTGCTTTAACATAATGTGAAACTGCTTCGACACCCCCTCAACACACACATGCATGCACACACCCATCAACAAAGATTAAAAAGGGATGAACTGACAGTCAGTTAAGAAATAGCTTGAGCCGCTTTAAATCAAAGTCAGCTCTCCCTTCTCACACTGCATTGATTTTGTTTCCTTTTCCAGCATTTAATTTCTCAGTATCTCCTGGTCCTGCTGTGTGTCCATCTGTGTAGGATCGCCAGGTTGCACAGGGAACCCGTCGTCATCACAGCCAATCACACCATCACTCACACACACTCCAGCAAACCAGACAAAAAAAAAAAAAAAAGAAAAAAAAAAAATCTAAAACATGCATGAGGGAAAAGCTGCCTCTTACTTGTTTACCTCTCTCTTCCTCTCTCGCTCTCTCTGCTCCCTCCTCCCTCTCCACTGTTCAGGCGCTGCAGCAGACAGGATTGGTACCCAAGCAAGGATGTTGGTGCAGTATGCTTTTGTATATTAGAGTGGGGCTGGGAGCGATAAATATCTATTCCACATCAATGCTTGACTATCTGTTGTAAAGTGAGATGCAGTAAAATCATTGAAAGCTTTCATTCATTGAATTATTTTAATGTTTTCTAGTTTCCCTTTCTGGAGCTACGCTTATACTTTTGTATACAATAAAAGACAATGGGCAGTATATTTAGTATAGTGAAAACACCTTCTCATGCACAATGTGTGAAAGAGCATGGAGTTGGCACCTGTTTACTGATATTGCTGTCTCCCTCTTCCCCTCTAGGTCTCTCCTTCTCCTTCTCCTTCTCTCTCTCTCTCTCTCCCTCTCCCCTTCATCTTTCCTCCTCCCTGTAAAACTGCTGACGCAGGCAGAAATGATCATTTAACATCTCTCTTTGCTCAGCTCCCTATACATCACACATACAACTCGCACTCACATTGTAGACACACAAACGCAGTACACACATGCCACCACATGTGCTTCAGTGCGCACACACATACAACACACACACACACACACACACACACACACACACACACACACACACACACACACACACACACACACACACACACACACACACACACACACAGAGGGACAGCTGGTGAATGGCTGTTATTTCTACAGCCAAATCTTAATTTTTGGCTTATTTTATCTCTTGTTAGTTATTTTAGAACAACTCATTACAAAACACATAAAACAGCCAAGATATCATTGCTCACTTTCTTAATATATCAAACTATAATTGCATTTCTGATTTTTACAGCTCTTATCTGTTTTTTTCTAACAGTGACTCAAGTTTGAATGATGTTTGATCTGCCATGAATGAAAGAAAATATACATTGAATGTTTATCTTTTAAAATTTTACACATCAAAACAAACAAACAAACAAAAAAAAAACATCTTATTGGGCCATTTCTGTTGCCTCCAGTCCACACCTCTGCACTTGCAAAGATTTGTCCATAACTCTGTTTTTCCTCTGCTCTCCTGCCAAGGCTTTCCCTGATCTGATAGCAGCTCTCTCTCTTTCTATACTGCAGCATGCTAATGAATAGGAGTGGTGATATTCCCCTCTGTCTGCAATGCTACTAAACAAATCACTTGCTCGTGTGCCCTAGCTATGAAACAAACACAAACACAGACAGGCTGACATCTTTGTGACAAGAGATCCATCACAATACTGAACCCCTGGAGAACGTGACTGAATGAGTCACCAGCAGGACTGACTGCCCTGGTAATAATGAGGTTTTTGCTTGGGCAACTAGACTGGTCTTGCTAACCACTTATCAAGTGAATGGATGGGCAGTTTTACATTGGGCTGTAACACACCCACTGTGGCCATTTATTGTTGTAATATCATTTAGGGCTGCACCTAGAAAATCCCTTTGGAAAAGAGGGCATCCCATACCCCTGAACTACTGAGAACCTTACTGTATGTTTGATGGTTTAACCAGCAGTGTTGCATAATAGACAAAAAAATTTGATAGAGTACATTCTGACAGTCACATGTAACTGAAGCATGCAGTACAAAACATACTGAAATCAGTGGGAACCAATAGCAAACAGATCAATCTAAATACACAGGGCTTGCTTTAGAAAGTTTTTTTTAAAAGGTGTACCCTGCCTCTCACCCTATGACAGCTAAGATAGGCTCCATCCATGGATGGATGGAACCATACAGGAAAATACAAATTGTGATTTAAAGCATAACATAGACAGTTAGGTCCATACAGACTGCCACATATGCTGAATTTAACTATGCAAATAGGTAACACATAATTACTGCAGTAATTTAATTTGACTGCCAATAGGTTATATAACCTGCTATTTAACTCATGCAGGGAGCAGCTTCTCAGTTCTGAAACAACCATGTCGGAAGACATATTCAGTGGTCGTAGAAAAGATATCAAATTATTGACCTGCATCAAGCAAAGAGAACAACTAAGGAGACTGCTGAAATTGGATTAAGAACTCTCTAATGTGTCCTAGAAACCTAGAAGGATAGTGGTGAGCCATCAAGGAAAAAAAAATCATGATCTGTAATCCTGTGCAGCCTTAAGAAAACCATTTATCATTGAGGCTAATTGGAAAAAAAGGCTTTGATTTCCTAGGGAGCATAAAGATTTAACTCTGAAGCACTGGGAAAAGATCATGTGGTCTGATGAGTCCATTTATCCTGATTCAGAATGATGGGCATCTCAAGTTAAGAAGAAAGGAGGATGAAGTGATGCACCCATCATGCATAGTGCCTACCATACAAGCTTGTTGGAGCAGTGTTATGATCTGAGGTTGCTTCAGTTGATCAGGTCTAAGGTTCAGCAAAGTCATGTGCTCAAAAAAACAAGGTTAGCTGACTATGTGAATATACAGAGTGATCAAGTTTAGCCATCCAACAGTTTTTCTTTCCTGATTGCACGGACATATTCCAAGATGACAGTGATGACAGTAAGATTAGTCTGGCTCAAATTGTGCAAGAGCATTTCAGGGAATGTGGGACATTATTTTTCACCCCAAACTTCAGACCTTAAACTTACTGAGAATCTTTGGGATGTGCTGAAGAAGACTCCAACACTATAGCATCAAAACAAGATCTTAGTGACAAAATTAATGCAATTCTGGATGGAAATAAATGCTGTAAGCATTTATCAAGCTGTAAGCTTATCAAGACAATGCCAAGGTTAATGCTTGCTGTCATCAAAGCTAAAAGCAACCCAGTGAAATATGAGTGTGTGCAACTTTTTATTTTTATTTTTGAACACAAACAATTTTGTGGTTTTTGCTGTGTACAGAAACATTTTCAAGTTGCAGTTATATGATGAATGTGGCTATAAAGTGTAGACTTTGAGGGTTCTATCAAAAGTAATCCAACAATCACTGATGAATCACAACCATTTATATACATTTATTATAGACATAGTGTGGAATTCTCATTTGGAAACTGCAGCCAAAGAGCTCTCAGTGCAAGTGAAACTGGACATCCTTTGCCCCCCCCCCACACACACACACACACACACACACACACAATCTATGAGAGAGACAGCTGGAACATAATGAGAGGCTGAATCCACAGTTCTGCACATTCTGGTGGAAGACTGCAGGATTCTTTTCCATGTTTAAGAAAAACGACAGCATGCATCCAGGTGGAGAAAAACAGGCAAACCAATTCTATCACAGAGAGAAGACTTCACAAGAGTAAATTCAAAGCATGTAAGGTACAAGGTGCAAAACACTCATGAGCCACAAAAATAGAAAGGCTAGATTAGCCTTTGTCAAATAAAATTTTAAAAAAGAAATGACAGTTTTGGAACAGCATTCTTTGGACAGATACAGCTAAGGTCAACCTGTACCAAAATGTTGGGAAGAGAAAAATACAGAAAAGGTTTGAACAGTTTATAATTTGAACTATTAATACAACATCACCTTTAGGAGGCAGTGTGATGTATGGCTATGTATTGTTTCCAATGGCGCTGGGTCACTGGTGTGTATTGATTATGTGACAGAAGACAAAAGCAGTCAGATGGATGTGTACTGTGCTCAGATTCAGCCATATGCAGTAAAGTAATTGCATGGCACCTCACAGTGCAGATGGACAATGGCTCAAAGCATACTGCAAAAGCAAGCCATAAGTTCTAAAGGTAAAGAAGTGAATTATTAACAATACCCAGGTCAAATCTCTGACTGGTACTGTACAGTACATCCAATTAAATTAATCACAGGAGCTGTGTGTAAAACTGACTATAATTGCTCAGTGGTATTTTAGATCAACTCTTCAAACATAAGCTGTGAGTCAGTACTTTAAGTCCATCTTTAACTGTGACTTCAATATGGTTTGGTTTAAAAAAAGACAATAAAACAACAAAATAAAAAAAAATGTCAAAAAAATGGACCTACTGATAGTTTCTTCTGTTCAGCTTGATACATTTCACATGAAATATTAAGATCCACACATACGTAATCCTCACAAACCGCTATCGTGAAGCAGGGCTCTGGTTTTCTGGGGGATTTTTGGCAAGTCATATTTTATGATCTTTGATATGTTGCCATGGAATGTTGTCATGTTAAAACCATTTTTCACGAGCAAATAAAAAGGTATAAAAAGGTGGTTAAAACGACTAAAGAACATCTGTGAAATGACTGACATCCCAGAAACTGTTTCACAGAAACTATTCAAATCAAAATTTAGATCTCCAGAAGCTGCAATACCACATTTTACAAACATGACAAGACTGAGATGAGAATTTTTTCTTAACACAAACTAATGTAAAATAATATATTTTTATACATATGTCATGTATTAATATTGGCTGTAAAGTGTAAACCTGCAAGAATAGGTCTTAAAGATGTTCTTTTTTTATGGGCATATTTTTGTGTTTTTGAGTGCACCCAGTGAATGAGGACTGTCCCTGGGGTGGTCCTGCCTAGGACACAAAGGGACAGGTTGTGTGGACCTGGGGGTAGAAAGACACACACAGCTACTGCCCGAGCTCTCTTCAGTGTGACGGCCAGCACCCGCCAGCACATTAAGCGCTCCACTGCTCCTCTAAAAACAGTGAACGGGACACGACAGAGCCATGCACACACACACATGCATACTGTCATGAACTCACTACAGTGAAAAGAGACAGAAGAGACTGCCTATTCAACACATGGAAGCATACTCTATATAATCTTGCTACGCGACATAGTAAGTCGGTCAACTATTTTAGACATGTGACATGACTGAACTTAAAACTTGACCCGTGCTTATTTGTTGGAAGCAGGTGAATGGTGAAGCAGGTCAAAGGTGACAAATCAGAAGATACAGTCCTCAGACTGGACTTTCTTACCACTCGTGCTGCAGAGTCACTGACAGTATTACACTAATTTCTACGGTCACGCTACAGGTGACACTCCTGGGACAATATTCTAATTTCCTGCACTAATTTAGTCTCTCAATTGGGACAAGTCACAGATCATTTTTTTTTTCAAACAAAGACTTCATTAGATCAGACATGGCAGGAATGACAGGGAAGCTAATAATGTTGTTTATTGCTTTGCATCAGTCATATTCACACGTTATTGATAGCAACAGCAGCTCGTGTACAGATACAGCTAACTGTGCTGCTGGTTTTCAATATGCTGCTCATGTTGAATCCACCTCAACAGTTCTAATACAGAGAGTCTCCAGTGTGTTTGCTGGCAAAGGTCCACAGCCTACAGTGAGAAGCAGTATTCTGCAAGCCTGTGCCATCCTCTGCACCATCGACTGTGGAGTTATTTTAGCAGCAGCATTAGTCACTTTCAGCCAAAATAAGACAAGGGGATGAACAAAACCTTTGCTGTGTTTGTGCTAAAACAATTTGGATGAACACTGAGGACCATTTTGGATTTCAAGCAGATCAAAGGATCATAATAATGTCCTTTTAACCATGTGAAACAGCTTATGGCTGGTAGTCAAAGAATTGCAAAGGCAAAAAATAACATGAGGCAGTTATGAATAAAAGTCAGACAGCACCCTCTATTGATTAATAGGCAGGACTGCAACAGGCAAAGACTGTTGCAAAGATCCTGGTACATCCTGCTGATGTTTGACCATTGGGGGGGGGGGCATTGAAACAGCATACTTTTTTTTATAATATTTAACAAGAAAGAGCTTCAGTGAAATGTTACAGGAAAAAAGTGACACCACTGCTGAGGCAGAGATAACAAGCATGGCAGAAATGGGAGTAATCCATAAAACTGATTACACCACAGTGCCCCCCCCGTAGGAGATGTAACACTGCACTGCAGTACACAGCCAACTCAGAGCAACAACACTGGACTGCACAGGTCAGTGCTACTCTGATAGGAGAACATATCTTTCGGATATAATCATGTGTCTAAATAAGCAGGATGAATGCAATTCTATCTGAACATAATAATAATAATAATAATAATAATAATAACCTTATTTTATAGCACTTTCCAAAACAGAGAGTTACAAAGTGCTTTAAAGTTTGAAGAAACATTAAAGTATACGCGTCCCAGCATACAGACACATAATCAACCATACGGTCATACACTCATTCCAAAATATACACTTCCTTACACGTAAACAGATGTAAAACATGGCACTAAATAATGTGGGAAGATTACGGGAAAGCTAATCTATAGAAATGACTGTTCAGCTGTTGTTGAAAACAAACCACAGATTCAACCGACCTGATAGACAGAATGTAGCAGGATATTTGTATTTTCTATTGTTAAAACACAGACATTTTTTTTTTAAATAAGAAATGAACCAGGAATGTTATTTATGAAGTAACATTTTCAACTGTTTTCAAATACATGCATGAATGTTGCTTTTAACTGGGTTTTATTCTGCACAAAAAGCACCATAAAAGTGCTTTTTGTTTGGTTCATTTGTGTGAACATGCATATTGAAGAAGAAAGGAAGCCAAAGGGTGTTCTTATAGGAGTCTTCTCACTCTTAAGTATTCTCCTTTTTGCCTCGATAACCTTTAAATAGGAACTTGTTCCTGGCTGTTATTTCAGTGGCTCTTTTGTCTAGTAATCATTTGGGTTTCAGTGGGCAGGCACATCTTGAGGTTTTTGTGAATCCCAAATAACTAAAAACACGGAGCAAACCTTTCATCTGTTTCATCCAGTTATTAAATGTTTTCTTTTCTTTATTGGAGCTGCTCTGTTGTAGTTTGCATCACATTCTTCTGAAATGCTGTGCAGTTCCACATAGAGAGGGACACCTCGTGACTCTATCTGTATGAGTAAAACAAAATCCAACTATTGCTGTTTAAACTGTCATGTTCCATAATAAGCAAGTCTACATATTCAGGGTAGGTGAGCAGTGTGACAACATATATTTTTAAGTGGTGAGCAACACCAGCACAAACTAAGGTGTCAAAGAAAGACTGAAATGAAACAGAAAATCTCTCAGAAAGACAAATATCTAAATGGTATGGTATAGGCTTGGAATTTGACGTAAACACATGAAAGCATGGATCCAGGCTGCATTATATATATATATATGTTGGTGGTGTAATGGCGTGTAGGATATTTTCTTAGCACACTTTAGGTCCCTTAGTACCAACTGAGCATCATTTAAATGCCACCCCAATTAAATAAGGTGACAACACCTGAGTATTGTCGCTGACCCTTTATGACCACAGTGTACCCATTATCTGATGGCTGCTTCCAGCACCATGTCACAAAGCTCAAATCATCTCAAACTGGTTTCTAGAACATGACAATGAGCTAAATGTACTCAAATGTGCTCCGCGGTCACCAAATCTCAATCCAACAGAGCACGTTTTGGATGTGATCGAATGAGAGATTCACATTAAGGATGTGCAGCTGACAAATCTGCAGCAACTGTGCGATGCTATCATGTCAAAATGGACCAAAATCTGAAGAACGTTTCCAGCGCTTTGTTGAATCTATACCATGAAGAATTAAGGCAGTTCTGCATAAATGCTTTTTTTCCAGCACACTGAAACATTCAGACATTATTCTAACGCACTAACACAGTCCGATTAGTAGCTGCAGACATTTCACTTTTATTCATTACATATTCAGTACAGAGAAATCATTCGCTTTGTGTGCACTGGTGAGAAAAAGACAGCTTAGCTCAGTTGATTTCTGCCCTGTTTCATGAAAATCCCAGTATTATTGAGGAGCAGAAATAAATGCAGCTCGCCTCTGAACACTCAGTGTGAGGAATGAGTGAAGAATTTTAGGATGCCAAAGTTTCAGCACTGTGCTCACAGCTTTGAGCCATCCACCCGTGCCAAACAGGTGACGGGTGGCACTCATTCTGACATCTTCTAGAAGCAACTATCACAACAAGCATAAGATGTGCTTTTCTCCTACCTACCTTTCCTTGACCTCAATGACCTTTCATTGCAGTCAAGGAAAAGTGGTTAGGAAAAGGAGATAGGAGGTACTGTACTTTAACAACATATCCTCTCATACATTTGGGCTTTTAAGCACTTTTTACTTCATTCTGCTCAGTAAAGTCTTTTATACATACTTTATTGTGTTATGCTGTAAACTAAAACTGCTGTTCCGATATGAGGACATACTTTAAAAAAAAAAAGAAAAGCTAAATTTTTACATTTATCAAGTTCAAATGATCCTAAATACCTAAGAGAAATTAAAAATGCATCCCAAACAAGAGCTTGGGTCTCTGGAGGTTAATGTTCAGCAAATGTAATGGCTGGTGGAGCATGAACAGCAGCTAAATCCAGTTAAGTCGGAGACTTGAAACCCTGCTTTGAAAAATCTCTCTTGCTCTCTCTCTCTCTCTCTCTCACACACACACACACACACACACACACACACACACACACACACACACACACACACACACACACACACACACACACACACACACACACACACACACACACACAATATGTCTCTCCCTTTCTCCCCTCTCTATTGGATCTGCACCAGCAGAAATATCAGTGATTGGGAAAGCCATATGGCAGGTAACAAACCAAGGGCAGGCTTCAAATCCATACTGTGCCATTGCTCAGGCATCCTGCCACCTCATCTAAAGGGTTCGTCTGACTTGGCTCAGCATTCGAGGGAAGAATGCAGACCAGGGATCAGTGCAAATATGCCACAAGTGACACTGACGCTGCACTATCACCAGCTGGGTGGTGTGAACAGCAGTTCAGAGTACTGGTAGAGTTTTACAGTGGGAAGTGACAATCTCACCAACTGGGAATGAATGGCCTTATGAAGACTGAGAATGCTGTGGCTCGACAAAAGGGAACAGCAAGGCGCATGCCTCACAATATGCTGTTCCCACGCTGGCCTCGTCAGGTGATTAAAACAATTAAAAAGAAAATAGCCTGCAGAAACTTTCTTTGTTATTGTGAGCAATTTAAGTGCATGTTTGTCTGAATAAATAACAGAAGCTGTAAGAAGCAATGCTTCACAAAGAAAGGCCCTGGTCAAGGTTTATTCGAGCCCTTACTGTGAGGCAACAGTGCTAACTACCACACCACCGAGCTGCTGTGACTAAAGGCCTCTGTTTAAATCCCATAAACCTTTTGTCAAAGTTACTCATTGACTGATCTGTGCGGTGCTCTATAAATGGGCAAAAACAAAGTCCTGTTTAGACCAATCCAAACATCATTTCAGCCAATCACCAACAGGGGGCGCTTGTGCACAGTAAAGTCCTGTATATTATTACACATTGTCTGTGTAGCTAAAATCAGATTTAAAAAAAAAAAATACTAGTTTTAAAACACACTTCCAAAGAGGTTTCTTTATTGCTTGTTTGTTTTGCTTATGTTTATTGTTGTTGTGCATGGTTTTTGTGCAGCAACAGACAACTGAGCTTGTTTAGCAGATGTGGAAGGCTGCAGGGACTACTCCTTTCCTCCCTGTTTCCAGCAAAAAAAGCAATAAGCTGGTTTTATCACAACCATGCTCTTTCTTATGAACACAAACCAACCCACTGTGCAGCAACCACAGGAGCTGGTTGTCATGGGCTCTCTGCCGCCTTCCTTGTACTCTATTATCTTACAAGTTTTTACTCTCATTGTGTCATATGTGTTTGTTTTGCTTCAGCTACGAGAAAGAGGTAGCTCAGTAATTAATGTCACTTCTCTGGCACTGAATTTGTGGAAAAGGTTTAGGAAGGATCACTGACAAACTTTGTTTGGAATTAGGCTCCCTGCTTTTAAAATATCAGAAGAACAGCTCTACAAAGAGACTAAAGGAGTGTTGCAGTGAATAAACAGTAGGAACATAAAGGACACAGGGCAATCCTGTGTGGTACTTCAAATCGTGGAGTTCCAACTGCTGATGAACAGTTTACTTCTGCCATCTAGTGGTAGGAAAGTGTAGATGGACTCTATATAGCAAAGCTATATACAGAGGCTGTCTGAACTTCTGATTGAAACATCAGTGTTGTGGTACAGCTGTCTCTTCTTGTCATTTCTTGCTGTATATCTTTGTGTACCTGAACAAAAGCCTTCTGCTAGCATTAGGCTCTGCCTAATGCTAGCAGAATACAGAAAAGTACAGAATAGAACAGAATGCTTTTATTTGTCATTATACAAAATGTACAATGAGATTAGAACGCCACTCCTGTTCAATGCCATGCAGTAGAAAGTCACAGTTTCTAAAAGTATAGAACAAAACTTCTAAGAATATACAGAAAATAAAACAGAATGTATTAAAAAAATACACTGTAAAAAATAAAATAAATACCTAAGTATATGCACATAAAATGGGTGAGTATTGCACTTTGGTGATTGACTATTGTACTTGGTGAATGAATACTGAATATTGCACAATATAGGGGTGATAGATATTGTTCAGTATGGATAATATAATATTGCACAGAGATGTGGGTATTGCACAGTTAGAGTGGGTGAGTGCGTGAGTTCAGGGTGGTTATTGCTTTGGCAAAGAAACTGTTCTGGCTTTGACGCACCTGTAGCTCCTGCCAGAGGGCAGCAGGTCAAACAGTTCAAAGCCAGGGTGTGAGCTGTCCTTGATGACGTTTTTGGCTCTACTGAGGCAGCGGGAGGAGTAGATGTCCATCACGGAGGGGAGAGGGCAGCCAACGATTCTTTGTGCTGTCTTGACTACCCTCTGAAGCTTCCCCCTGTCTGCCTCAGTGCAGCTGCCGTACCATACTGTGATACAGTATGTCAGCAGGCTCTCAATGGATGAGCGGTAGAAGGTCAGCAGCAGGTTTGAGCCCAAGTTGTTCTTCCTGAGGACCCTCAGGAAGTGAAGTCGCTGCTGAGCCTTCTTGATAACAGCTGTGATGTTATCTGACCAGGAGAGATCAGCAGAGATGAGGACACCAAGAAACCTGAAGGTGTGGACCCTCTCCACATGCTCACCATTGATGTAGGGGGGGCTGGGTCAGTCCTGTGTTTCCTGAAGTCGATGATTTCTTTGGTTTTCATGGTGTTCAGTGCCAGGTTGTTCAATGAACACCAGGCTGTCAACTTCAGGACCTCCTCTCTGTAGGCTGCCTCATCTACCCTTGCGATAAGTCTGACCACTGTGGCGTTGTCAGCAAATTTGATGATGAGGTTGTTTTGTGGCTGGACTGTCAGAGGCAGTACAGGAGGGGGCTCAGCACACAGCCCTGTGGGGAGCCAGTGCTCAGTGGGTGGGTGGAGGAGAGATGGGAGCCAAGTCTCACAGTCTGGGGCCAATTGGTTAAGAAGTCCTTTATCCAGGAACATGTGAGAGGGGGGAGGCCCAGGGTGTGCAGTTTGGCTGTAAGAATGTCCAGGATGATTGTATTAAAGGCTGAGCTGTAATGCACAAAGAACATGTGGGCGTAGCTCTGCTGCTGCTCCAAGTGGCTCAACACAGAATGGAGAGCTACAGCAATGGCACCCTCTGTGGATCTGTTTGCATGATATGCAAATTGATGGGGGTCAAACGTGGGGGGGGGGGGGGGGGGGGGGGGGGGGGGGGGGGGGGGGGGGGGGGGTCTTTAATATGCTGGAGAAACCAGCCTCTCAAAGCACTTCATGATTACAGATGTGAGTGCCACAGGGCGGTAATCATTTAGGCCGGTAATGATGACCTCTTTGGCATGGGGGGAGCAGATGAGTGGTCCTGTGGTGTCTCAAAGTGAGCAAGGAAACAGTTAAGTTCCTCTGCTAGTTTTCCGAAAACAATTGCAAACAGAAACCCCCTCTGAACCTACACAGTAACATACAATGTAACTTGACGTGCACCTCTCGAGAAATGTCACTACACGTCGGGTCCATGCAGCCCGCAATGATTGTGACTGGCCTGTTCAGCACTGCCGAGACCTTGTGCATTGCTGGCTACTTTTCGCCACAGTGTTTGAATTTATCAGTGAGAGAATAAGAATCAGGAATAATAATCAAAGCATCAACATAAGGACTCACAAATTCCTGGAGGGAGACTGCTGAAACTACTGTTATGGATGCGAGGGAGTAAACCAAGTGAAAAACAGAGACAATTATGTTTGCAGTCAAAAACTGACCACAAACAGCAAGGACCAAGGAGGGGAAAACGTCCCAGCCAGCACCGCATATAAAACACCGGCACACAACCACAAGGTAATTAACACACATAATCCAGTTCACACAAGCTTAAATGTGGCAACAACATTGGCTACTTACATAGATTGTGTACAGAAGCCGCAAAGACCCAGTGCTGAAGACTAATTAAATGCAGAGACTGAATTTCACTGCATGTATATGTGGCAAATAAAGTTCTTTCTTTAAAAAAAAAAAAGAGGGGAGTGGTGGCCTAGAGAAGAAGAAGAAGAGGGTTCATCACTGAGAGGATGCTGGTTCAAATCCTTGGGCTGGCATCACTCCCCAGGCACCCTCTAGCTGCCCCCTGCTCCACATTATGCTGTGTGTGCTACATACTCCATGTGTGATGGGTTAAATGCAGACTGAATTTCACTGCATGTATATGTGACAGATAAAGTTTTTTCTTCTCTTCTTCTTCTTTAATTAGCAAGCATCTAACCAAGCTAGCTCTCTGAGCAGCTCTGACAGAGGTCATGTGGTGGATAGATTTGAGCTTTGATTCTTTCAAAGAGTTCAGTTTGTTTTCGTCAAACATTTGCTGTGAGGTATTATTAATCGACTGTACTGACACTGCAGTTTATTGGGAGTTTACTGTAGTTTATTGGGTTTTGGAGTTCATGTTTTTCTTTATGTTTCTCCCTGTTGATGTGTCATGACATTCATGTGTGTCCTTAATATTACACACATTTAGCACGTAATGCTGCTATCTTGTAAACAGTTGAATACAATTTTTAAATTGTATTCAACTGTTGGTATCTTTTGTCGAGTTCTTATTGCAATAGTTACTCTTACACCTTGAATCTTGCACCTGACAAATAGTATGAAAAAGTATGAAAAAACTAAAACTAAGCATTAAGCAAAAAATAAAAACTAATAAAAATGAGCAAAGCCACTCTAAAAACGACTTAAAACTCACTGAATTAGAGGAAAAAAGTTAAAACAAAATAAAACTAAACTATAATGTAAAATCCAAAACTATTATATCCTTGGTTCACATATAGCTTCTTCTTTGCAGGACAGAGCTTTCACCTGCATTTATGGATGGTATGATGAGCTGTGTTCACAGAATGATTTATGGAAATGTTCCAAAGCCCATGTAGTGAGTTCTATGATGGACTCATTCATTTTTAATGCTGAACTGCCTGAGGGCCTGACGATCATGGGTATCCCATATTATTTTTGGCCTTACTTAAGAACAGAAAATTCTGAATCTTTTGAGTTTGTTTTTAACTCCATTTTACTTAGTATCCTGACATTTTTGATATTGGGGTTGTAAAAATGGCTGAAAAAGGAAATGTAAAAATTGAGAAGGTTTCTGATGGTGTGTGTGTGTTAACATTTATGTAGTAAGAAAAATAAATTTCTTACTGTTTGAATCATATTATGTAATAGACTCCAATTTGTTCATGTAAATGGGGAGTCTTTATCACACACTAAGGTTGATTATCAAGTTCCACAGGGTTCTGTGTTAGGACCACTTTTATTTATACTATACATGCTTCCTTTAGGCAGTATTATTAGAAATCATTGCATACATTTTTATTGTTATGCAGATGATACCCAACTGTATCTATCCATTAAGCCAGATGACACACATCAATTAGTTACACTGAAGGAATGTCTTAAAAACATAACGGCCTGCAGGTTCCCGGGTGGCTCAGTGGAAGAGCAGGGTGATCATGTACGCCGCGAGGAGAAGTGCAAGAAGCGCAGGTTCCAGCCCCAACCTGTCACTCTTTGCTGCGTGCCCTGCCCCAATCTCTCCTCCCGCCTTCCTGTCACTCTCTACTGTAAATAAAGCCACTGTGGCCAAAAGAACAAATAAAGGCCTGGATGACCTCTAATTTCTTGCTTCTAAATTTGGATAAAACTGAAGTTATTGTACTTGGCCCCACAAACCTTAGAAACATGGAATCTAACCAGATAGTTACTTTGGATGGCATTACCTTGGTCTCCAGTAATAGCACATATTAGGCAAATATGTAGTGTGGGACAGCTTTTTTATATTTGCTGAAAAGCTAATTCATAATGTACTGAGTATTTCTTTTCATCCTTCTCTTTTTACTCTGTTAATACACCACATTGCATTTAATCATTAGTTATTGTTAATTTCTGGCTCTCTTTCACAGTGTGTCTTTTGTCCTGTCTCTCTCCCCTCACCCCCAACCAGTCGCAGCAGATGACTGCCCTCTCTAAGTGTGGTTCTTCCTTCCTTTTAAAAGGCAGTTTTTTCCTTCCCTCTGTCGCCAAGTCAGAATCTGATTGAGCATTAAAAGGGACATATCATGCAAAATCCACTTTTTTAGCCCTTAAATAAATTTTTTTGTATACTTTGAGTGTCTAGGAGTGCTAGACACTCAAGGGGGGGGGGGGGGGGGGGGGGGGGGGGGGGGGGGGGGGGGGAGGGGGGGGGGGGGGGGGGGGGGGGGGTGCTATAGCTCCCCCTGGAAAAGTCATAGCACCCCCGTAGCACCCCCAAGAAAAAGGAAGGATGATATCTCCCCTTTAAGGCCTGCAGTGTGAATGTAGCCTAAGACTGGTTAAGAAGCTGGATCCAAAATACAGCATCCCATGTACCGGTAGTAAATATTTCTCAACTTTATTAAGTGACAATATTGTGCAGCTTCTGAAGAATTATGAGGTTGGATTCATTTAGCTATTGTTATTGTTAAAGAGTTAAGAAGTTATGCTATAGTCATGACCATGTTATTGCCATGTCTTTAACCTTGTGTTTTGTGTTTTTTGGTCTGTTATTGTTAGATTTCTTCAGTTTGTTTTTGTAGTTTGCTTATGGCTTAGATTCTTCATCTTTGTATTTCTCCATTTAGTGTAGTCATAGTTTTTTTTTAGGCCTTTTGAGTTTGTTATGTTGTTCTTAATTAAAGATTTCCTTCTCATGATTTTCTATGTTTCTATGTTTCTTGTCAAGTCTGTCTGTTTGGTGTTAGTTACTTTCTGTTTTATTTTGTCAGTTCCTTGTCTTGTGTGCATTGTGTTCAGTTTTGCTTCCCTTGTCTCATTAGTTAGGTTTAGTTCACCTGTTCTTCCCAGCTATCTCCACTGTTCCTAATTACCTTGCGTTTGTATTTGAGCCCTCAGTTTTCTTCAGTTCTTTATTGTGTCCTTCCTCAGTGCGTGGTTTCCCTTTTGTCTCTGAGTTTTGGTATTTCTGGCTCTTGTCCTGCCTTGGTTTTGTATTTGGGTTTTTTGTAAGAGACTTCTGCATATGGGTCCCACTCTGCCTGGACACACACAGGCAGGACAATGTAGGATGCACCTGTATTGGACCCAGCAGCTTTTAACCCCTCTGATGAGGAGAAGGAGGACATTATTTAGTTCATTATTATTTATTGTTGAGGTGCTGTGTGATGAGTGGTTGACTGGGCCATTTATGGAGTACAAGGAAGCAGTTGTTTTCAAGCTTCAAAGACTGGTTTAAGGACTTCCTTCGCTTAGACTCTCTGCATGAGTTGGTAAAGGATTTTCTAATGACCACTCTTCACCTTTGTTCACTCGCTGCTGCTCACCACACATCCAGCCCTTTCTCAAAGAGGAAGCAGTCTCAGCAGTCATCATAGCAGCAGCTTCACACACAAGGCTCTTCACGGCAGCAGCAGCTCCACACCCATACCTCATCACAACAGGAGCTCTGCACACAAATCTCGCAACAGGAACAGCCCAGCAACCAAGCCAGCTCCTCACCTGCCCTTCCACCTGGGTCAGTCAACATCAGGCTCCAGCCTGCTCCAAGGGCAACCAATGCCAGGCCTTCTCAAGCAGTGGTGTCCTATCAGAGTAAGCAAGGCAATCAGTGCTTGTCTAGTGAGATCTAAAAAATAGACATCAATTAAAACTTACCAGCCTGCACCCCCAGAGACTGTTAATGTTTCACAGAGTGGGAGTGGCCGAGGCCCAGCCTGTCCCTATACCCATATCTGTTTCCAGAGTGAGGACGGCCAGGTCCCAGCCTCAGCTTTAGCCCCTGGAGACATGTGTGCATCCTGCACATCCAGAGCATCTTGCACATCCTGTGCATTGAGAGCGCTTCCTGTGCATCCAGTGCCTGAGCTAGAGCTGCTGCAGACCCAGTGATCAGAGGAGACTGCATGCCCTGCTGAGCAGCCCCAGTTGTCTGAGAATACTGTGGATCCTCCTTATCCCGAGAATCCTGGGGGTCCTGAGTATCCTGTGGGTACTGAGTATCCCAAGCTGAGCTGCAGCAGTCCCAGCCTTTGGAGAAGACAACGAGTCCTGCTAAACAGCCTCTGACAGTGGCCAGAGCATGAGAGTCCCATTCTGCACGAGACAGAGTGTCCGGAGCAAGAGAGTCCCGCTCCACCTGAGACAGAGTATCTGGAGCCAGAACCCAAGGGTCCTGAGCTGTCTGACCCTGAGCCTGATCCCATGGGCCACGTGCTGTCTGAGTCTCCAGAGGGTCCCGTCACCACCAGTCAAGCACTGAAAGGTGTCCAGTCGCCTCCTCTGATACCAGTCTCTGGAGCAGGGGTGGGCAAACTATGGCCTGTAGGCCACATCCGGCCCATTGGTCTTTTTAATCTGGCCCACCGAAGATTGGTACAGAATTGCCCAAATCAAATCATATCATAATTATGACTGATGTCGAGGATTCTGAGAATTGTTACAACAAAAGTAGCACCAGACTTCGATGCACTAGCAAAAACAACACTGTTCCCACTAAAAGTAAATGTAAGTATTAACACTATAATACATTTTTTATGTTTATGTTTGATATGTGTGCATCTGGTGCTGGCCCGGCCTGTCTGTCAAATTTCAAAAATGTGGCCCCAGAGTCAAAAAGTTTGCCCTACCCTGCTCTAGAGGTTCTCCTGCGTTGCTGACCCCCATTTTCCAAGTCGTCAGGCCCCAGAGAGTCTCCGTCCCCAAAGAGAGCCTCCAGCCATGCCACCTGTGAACCTTCATTGCCGTTGTCAGCCCCTGGGCAAGCCACCAGAGGTGTCCTATTGCCTCGAGTACCGCTTACTACCCGGCTGGCCATCAGTTGGTCCCTTTCCGCCACTGGTCTCCTGGCCGGTCTCCAGAGTTTCTCCATCTCTGCTGCTGGCCTCTCCATCCAAATCTTGCTCCCTGGGGTGGGTGACCTTCAGAACTGTTTTGCATCCTCTGTGTTCCCTTATCGACCCCCTAAACCATTTCTCTTTTTGGACTCTTGTCCTCCATTTATTAAGCCCTCAGTTTTCTTCAGTCCTTTGTCACATCCTCCCCTTGTGCTGTGTGCTCTCTCATCCTGTGTTTTCCCTTTTGTCTCCAAGTTTTGTTATTTTCCGCTCCCGCTCTCGTCCTGCCTTGCTTTTGTATTTGGTGTTTTTATAAGAGACTTCTGCATTAAAGCTGTAATTTTGAGTTTAAGTTTATTTGCCTCTGCATGCTGCATTTGGGTCCTCCTCTGCCTGCCACACAGCTGTTCCCTGACAGTTATACCTTTACTTAATATTTCCAGAGAACAGTACATAGGTTTTATTTTTTATATTTTTTGCTTTGACTTGTGTTATGTCACTGGACATAATGCTATGTCACTACTATTGCACTATAATGCTGCTTCTGCTGCTGGCACCATGTTTCAGTAGTTTCACACTTCGAATTAGGCAGTCTGTTATCAATAACAGTGACTTACTTTCTTTTGCTTTGTTTGCACTAATAAATGCTGCTGCCTGAGAGAGGTAATCACAGAATGCTGTTCAGTATTTTTTCTATATCTTCAGAAACATAATTATCTCAAATTTCCTTGAAATATCCATATAATTTTGAGGCTATATCACCCACCCCTACTTGAAATGAACATTTTACTCACACTAATCTTTAGCACCGCCTTGACCTGGGTCTTTCTGTGTGGAGTTTGCATGCTCTCCCCGTGTCTGCGTGGGTTTTCTCCAGGTACACCAGTTTCCGCTCACAGTCCAAAGACATGCAGTTAGTGGGGTTAGGCTAATTGGTGATTCTAAATTGCCTATGGTTGTCTGTGGCAGTCTGGTGACCTGTACAGGGTGTACCCTGCCTCTTGCCCTATGAAAGCCGTGGTTAGGTAAGGCTAGTTCCCTTGTTACTCCGTAGCCCCTTAACTGGCAAGGGCCCGGTGACGGGCCGTTTGTAGTCCCTTTTATATGGCAGGCTAGACCCTCCCATTTTTATTGACACGTCATTCGGCCAATCATGTAACTGGCTGCACCAAATCACCTGACAAAGCTACGTGACGCCCTCTGAGTATTATTGGCTCTGGGAAACCATTTCTTAACATGATTGGCCGAATGAGGTGTCAGTCAAAATGGGCGGGTCTAGCCTGCCATATAAATGCACTTCATTCGGCCCGCGGACCAGACGCAGCCGATTAATAGGCTATGAAATGGGTTGTTCAGAGCCAATAATAACCAGAGGGTGTTATGTAGTTGTTTCAGGTGATTTTATTTGCTGCCAGTTAAGGGGTTAATGAAATATGCAGATAAAATATCTTGAGTTGATAAAATATCTTGTTTTGAACTTGTATTTTATCCCTGTTCACTGGAATGCTCAGTATAAAGTCCAAAGAGGAGATGAATGTGAAGGAGGCCATCACTAGGCTGAAAAAAACAAAATAAACCTGTCAGAGAGATAGCAAAAGGAGTGACCAAATCAGCAGTCTGGTACATTCTGGTACATGCACTGACCACCTGCACCAAAAAGGCTAAAAGACCACAAAAAATAACTGAAGTGGATAACTGTAGAATTCTTTCCTTGGCCTGTTTCATCCATCTTTTAAATTGCTTCCATCTTGGAGCTGCAGTAGGCTACTTTCTCTGGAAGCAAGATTAACCCCGCTTCACTACGATCTCACTGAAATCTATAAGGGACAAGTGTTTTAATAATAATAATAATGCATTAGTCTTAAATAGCACTTTTCTAGACACTCAAAGACGCTTTACAATTTCATGCACTATTCATTCACACCTCAATCATACCTGGTGGCGGTAAGCTACTAATGTAGCCACAGCTGCCCTGGAGCAGTCTGACAGAGGCGTGGCTGCCAATTTGCGCCTACGGCCCCTCTGACCACCACCAAACACACAACCTTTGTCCATTAACAAAGGTTTGAGCTTGTCATGCTGAGAGAGGCCAGCGTTTTTTTTTTGTTTTTAACACATGCGCATTGTGGATAAACCTCATGTCTTTGACAAGAGATTGATTAGGGACCAGCGTGTGACACAAGCTGCTGCTGCTCTGAGATCAGTTACCATTGTAAGAGATAGGTATTCTCTTATTCATCATATTGGCCCACATGTGTTATATAGAGGAGTTAGAGAGCAGTATGAACTAACTCCTTTAGCACATTAGCAGTGAAAGCCTTGATGATGGAAGGGTGCTAGGAATCACTCATCATTGTCAGCTAATGGCAAATATTTAGATAACAACTGTAGAAGGAATAACATTTTACAAATCTTCAGCCAGGAAGGAGAGTAGAAAGGTAAAGACATCCAGGGAGAGTGCTGCAAAATGAAAGAGGCTGTCAGTATAAATAAAAGAATACAAGACTGGAAGCACAAAACGGTAAGTTTTAATCTGGTCTAATTACTCTTGTTAAACAGTGGAGGAAGGCACTGATTGTCTTTCTGTGTAAAGGTCACCACATGCCATTGTTATCAAGGTCTACAATCAAGAGATGTCTTCAGGGTTTACAACAGTGTGCAAATCACTGGTTACACTCAATAACAGGAAGACCAGATTAGACTTTGCTAGAAAACATCAAAATCTAGGGCCTGCACAGTTCTGGAAAAAAATATTTGGAGCGATGAAAACAAGATCAATTTGCACCTAAATGATGGAAAGAGAAGGAGAGGGAGAATGAGAAGAAGGAGAGAAACAGCTCATGAGCCAAAGCAAACCACATTATTTGTCAAACATGGTGGAGGTGATGTTATGACATAGGCCTGTATGGCTGCCAGTGGAACCAGGGCACTACTATTTATTGTTGATGTGACTGCTGATAGAATTAGCAGGATGCATTCTAAAGTGTACAGGGCTAAACTCTCTGCTCAGATTCAGCAAAATGCTGCACAAATAATAGGACAGCATTTCACAGTGAAACTGGATAGTGACCAAAAGCAAGCGCAGCCCAAGAATTTCTCAAGGCAAAGAAATAGGATATTCTTTGGCCAAGTCAGTCACCTGATCTCTACCCATAAAAAAAAGGTGTCATTGGCCAAAAAGTTATGGACTTAACTGTATCTTAGAGAATGTTTGTGCAATTACATTTTTGTTAAAAATGTGTAAGAAAAAAATTGAATCAGAGATATTTCTAAAAAAAAAACAAAAAAAAAACTATTTATGTTTTAGGAAGTATCTAGTTGTAAGGGAAGTTGCATAAGCTACAGTTAATATTTCACAGACTATAAAATCACAGTCTCATTCGATCATTAACTCTATCTTTAACATATTTATTGAACTAGCATTTCCCTTTTGCCATTTCAGTTAACTGAATCTAACTGACCAGACTAACACTAGACGGGCAAAGAGGGAGAATTGAGAAGGAAGGAAATAGAACAGGAAATGCACAGGAGGAGGCTGGAGGCTGGAGGCTGGTGTTACCCCAGCACTAGAGACCTGTCCCCCGGAGTCCAATTCCCTTCCTCTTATTTTTCACTCCTGTCATTTCTCATCTCCTCATGTACCCTATCTTTTTACCTATGTGTTTTTGTTTTCCTTACACATGCCTTCTACAGATGCCTTCAGTGGACCTCTTCTCAGCTCCATCCATCTTTTTCCCTCACAAGTGGTGAACCAAGACTATAAAAACAGTCCCTGCTTGCATGCTGCCTCTGTGGTCAGACCTCGCTTGCCTCTTGAACTTGTTGAAATGAATCTGTTCCTGTAACAAATAGTGGACATATCCCTCCAGTTTGATTCACATTAAAGCCAAACAAAGAACTATGGGTTTTAAATGTTGGTAGCATTTAAAACCCAGAAATCTCAGAATACAAGAATAGCCTCTGTGGACCGTTAGAGAGTAATTACTGGATATCTTTTACAAGGTGTAACTAGAGCCAAAATAGACAGTCCTTGTGACACCCAGCTAGTCCTCATTTTGTCCCAGTCTGTTCTTTTCGATGTACAGCCTGCCTCCTCCCACCTGTCTCCTATTATTCCTTTCTAATCAGGCGTCCATGCCAATCAATTTTATCTCCATGACAACATTTTTGCACGACGCCCGCTCCAAACACCGCCACCGCTGCCACCACGCACCCCTATAAACAAAAACAAAACAAAAAAAACAGAAGCTGGATTCCGACAGCTCAGGATTGATGAGGGGGAGTCCTGTCAAAGGCCAGAGATTAGATTAGGAGTGAAGGAAACACACACACACACACACACACACACACACACACACACATACACACACATACACCACAGCTCAGAGGCAGCAGGTGCTTTTGGTTAAACCTTAATTACATGATCTCTGATTTCTCTAATTGATATGGTAATGACTATGTAATTAATGCAAAAGCAGAAATACCAGCAGCTCACCTAATGAATGGATTTATTTGATTAGATATCCTTCTGCATATTTATGCATGCTGGTAAACAGAGGACATCAAGACACAGAAAATGGTTGTTTGTGGTTGTTGTGACAGTGTTGCTATTGGTGGGATGCCACAACTACAACACTGATAGAATTTTACATGCAGATAGAAATATGAGCACAAATGAAACTGCTAAAAAAAAAAAGAGAGCAACGTTGTAACTAAACACATTTGTGGCTTTGAGCTGTGAATGACTCTAGTAAAGAGCACAAAGACTGTTTTAAAGATGAGCAAAGGAGGCAAAAAAAAGGGAACTCAAGTCATGTTCATTCACAGGTAGGTGGTGCTATGGGGCTGCCTCAGACTCAGTTTATGAGCCAGTTTGTATGAATGAAGACGATCATGAATGGCGCTGGTGAGCACTCTGAAATCTTCAAATCATTAAAAATTTGCGTCTGTAAGACTGAATATATATTTTTATTCAAAGTCTACTGCCCCCCCCCCCCCCCCCCCCCCAAAAAAAAAGAAAGAAAAAGCTCACTCATTCATATGTCTTCAGTCTGTCATAGATATACACACACACACTCAACTATAACTTCATCACAGTGACATCTACTCTCTCTGCTTAGCTGCAAACCTCATAGGGAGAGAGGGGAGTGGATATTTGGAAAAAGATTCCAGTATGAAAAGTCACCTTCTGGGGATGAGAAATCATCTCTCCTGCTTGCATCCAAACGCCCACACTGTTCGCTGACTTTAAAATATGTCTCCATATATCTTCTCCTCATGTGAGATATCTGGGGGTCTGCTGCATAGGAGGGAAGTCAAGTGAAAGCACATGTGGACCCAGACCAGGTGTGAAGAGCAGAGACCTCCTGGCTCTCCATTCTTATCCTATAGGTATAATCACACAACCCAGACACTGCTCTGGACGCTGCTACACCTGTTTATATAATCTTATTTATATCATATATTTTTCGCAGTGCACGCATGCAGCAGACATTTTCCCTAAGAAGTTGGGGGGTGGTGGAGTGGGGAAAGCGCTGGAAAAATAATTAGTAAAGCAGATAAATCATAAAAGATTGGCAGGCAAATAGAATATGGTGAAAACTGTGTGGTGAAAATATTTTTCATCAAATTACCACGTTAGGTGATAAAACGTTGGTACAAAGAGTAAAAATGGGCGTGTTTTGGCTTTAGCTCTAGAAACCTTAGCTGCTGTACTTTTACAAGTTTAGGGTGGGTGCTAGTGTTGTATTATAACAACAACGGACACACAAAACAAAATTTTACACTGGCTTAGTTTTGGATGCGCATGCCTCCAGTGTTGTGGTGCGCAATTCACGACATGCTGGTTTGCAGAGACAGTCAGGAGAGGAGCTAATACCATTAATGAACGGTGGAGCGCTCGTTGGTTAACTAACTTACCTCTGAATAATGTGTTTCTTACGGGGCCACTCGGGCCACGGTTGATGGATGTCCTTACAGAAGCCGGGTCAATTAGCCAGGCTGGATTTCCCCGCATGTCGGCTGCAGACAGCACTGGGAGAGCTCCAGCTCTGTCACGCGGGCCTGGCTGTAATTAATCACCAGTGTGAGGCCTTCTCACCTCACACAGGCGCGCGCACAAAAAAAGCCAATACATACGTTTGGTCCAAATTACATCCCCACTCTTCTAATCTGGCTAATTGTCAATAACGCACCCAGAGGAGAAGAGCGATCGTTACATAAAACGGCGTCCGACCAACAAACGGGTCTCCCCTAAAATACTGCACAATTTACAGTAAGAAAGAAAGAAAGAAAGAAAGAAAGTGAAACTACGAATAAAAATATTATAATTTATTGCAGCAATAAGTTGAAGCTGGTTTAGTTTGTTTATATTTGGACAACAGGGTGCAGTCAATGCATCTCTGCTTTAACTAATTACCTTAAGACAGTCTGATGGGACAGCGCACAGATTGGGACATTGGTATCAAAATTCAATAACAGGTCTTTCAACAACGACTGACACATTGTGATGCTGTTAATGGTTTGTTTAATGTAAATGCTTGCATAAATTAGGTTCTGATTAAAAACAGCACACAGAGAAGCTCTGCATGGACTCAAAAACAATGACATAAAAAAGACTAATGTATTCAAAACTGCTTGAATTTTTTTCCAAATAAGGACCAGGTGGATGATGTGAACAACATAGGGGGGACATATAATGACTTTTGAATTGAAGTTTTTCTTGGAAATATCACTGTAGTTACACCTCTCATCCCATAAAGCTGTTTCTGTCTATCTGTGCATCTGTCTCTCTCTCTCACACACACACACAAACACAGGTAGACTGAGCACAGATTGAGAGGCATGGACGGCAACATCAGTCTGTGTTCACGGTGCAAACTCCTGTGGTCTGGACAAAAGCAGCAGGCTGGCAGATGAGGTTTGTGTCTGGGACCAGGGGGAGTTGTGTAGTGCTGCTGTGTGTGTGTGTGTGTGTGTGTGTGTGTGTGTGTGTGTGTGTGTGTGTGTGTGTGTGTGTGTGTGTGTGTGTGTGTGTGTGTGTGTTGTCCTTATGAATCTGTGCATGAATGCATGTCTGAGTGTGTGTGTGTGTGTGTGTGTGTATGTGTGTATGTCAATGTGCACGTGTGTGTTTACTTGTTGGGGGGGGTGTCTCATGGGGCTGCTCTGTGTCTGTCCCATCTGCCACCCCACTCTACTGACACCCAAGGGAATGCCAGAAGGGGTGGGGGATTCATTTTGGAAAAAGGAATAGGGGTCCAGTGGTCTAATGGGCAACAATGCAGGTTCTACTGATGGGCCAAAGGCAAAGGACACTGACTGGGTGTGTGGAAGCCAATCTACCAATCTATTTGACAAAACAGTGGGCCACCCCTGTCAAGCACTGCCTCAGCCTGCCTAATAAGGCACGCACACCCCTGAAATTATGCCTCAAATGAGAAAGGGGTGCACTGTATTTTATACACATGCACACATAGACCTGGGGCTAATGTCAGCCCTAATGCATGGCCACGCTGTGGCCAGAGGGCTAATTGGGTATATAAACACAAACACATCCCTTGAGAGGGAAGAAGTGAAGGGTGTATTTTGTGCTCATTCTTTTGTGAAGCGGGCAATCCTGTAACTAAAACAGCAGTATCTATAATCAAAGATGATGCGGTTGCCCTCTAGCAGTTATGCTTATTTGAAGCTGTGCTCTCAGTATAATGCGGAATGACTTGGTGGCAGGTGGCATCTCATCCTGTCTTTATCCAAACTGTGATCAGGAAACAGTAAATGGTGCCGCTGCACTCGCATCAGCAGCGGCAACAACATAACAGTCTCGTGGAAGAGCAGCATATGGCTCCTGCGCCACTGGACAGAAGGAGCACTCAGCAAGATGAATGCTGAGGTGCTGGCAACAAAGCTGACTTTAACTTGTCAAATTAACAGCATATCAAAGGAGAGAGAGCGACAGGGAGCGGTGATGAGGAAGAGGCAGGTGCAAGTGCTACTTGATGGTGACAAAGACTGCACAGCGACTTACTGCTGAGGTCAGTGTCAAATGTCTGAAGTCTGCATGTCGCTCACTGTCACTGAGCAGAGTTTTTGAAACACAGTTTGTCCATATGTGGTTAGTACAAACACACACGGCACATGCAGACATGCATCCACTGGGTGCTGGCTACCCTACCCCCTCACTGCTTTGAGGGCTATGTTAATGAAACAGTTGCTGTTTCCTGGCATAACATTAATTACCCGATCAAAATAGAGTGGGTAATTAACTGCCCTTCTTTACCAGTGCTAATTGCATTAACAGAGAAGGGCCATTCAAAGGAGCAAAGAGAGAAAAGAAAGGAGAGAAAGCAAGAAGGAATACAGCGGTACCACGCAGAGACTGAAAAACTACACAGTAAGGCAAATGCATGTATGTATGTACGTTTTAAGAGAGAGAGAAAGAGACAGAGAGGAGGAGCCCACATTGGAGGGAGACTCATGTGGTTCTCACTTGGGCCCCCAGAGGCTTGGTCCTTAGAGAAAAGCAGGCTTATTGGAGAGAAGAGAGATGGGGCTGGGGGGGTGGGGGGGGGGGGGGGGTGGGTGTTGTTTATCTTGACATGCTCTACTCAGTCTTTAACGCTCGCATCACAATTAAGATGCTGTGGCTCATCAGCTATGTATACAAAACAGTAACAAGCTGCACGAGCACACAGGTGACGGGCGCAGTCTAAAATAGATTCAGCACAATCTTGAGATGTGGAGCACTGTTGGAAAATCTTAATGTCCAGGAAACTCTCAGATAATACAGTGTGTGCAAACAAAACAAAACAAAACAAAACTTAACGGTGTAATTCTGCTCGTGCGCAAACCTACAAAGATCTGACCAGGACAGTTTACAGTTTAATGCAGTGCGAGTCATAAAACAGCTTAAATCAGCATCACAGATTTTTTTTTTTTCATATCCGTTTTATTTGGAGGACAAAATATAATTACACCTTGAGATATACAAATCACATTTGCAACCATTTTTTTTGTATAATTTCAAAGAAAGATGGCTTAAAAAAAACATAATAATATTAAATTGCTAATAATTTTTAAATAAATAAAATTAACCAAACTCTAAAAACAAATTTGCAAGAGTCATCTACTCTTTGTGTTCTTTGTTTTCACGTCCTGAGAATGCAGTTGGTGTCGTACTGAAAAAAAAAAGTATGTGAGTAAGTAGATGTAAAAACAGAATGATGTGGGTCAGTGAACACCTAATACGCCTGGTTCTTTTCTTTTGAGAATTTGTGCTTTTATTTACTGTACTGCATAGTGACTAGAGACCTGTTCTGGGCTGAGACATTTAAAATGAATCTGTTAAATCTAAAAGTCACAGTCATATATATTTAAATTTGTAATATGGAGTGAAAAAGTATCAGGGCATTGGTGTACGAAAGCATGCATTTTAAAGTGAAATTAAAAGAGATAAGGCTACCTAACATTTCCTTTACACAAGGAGAATCACCTTCTTCAGTTGTGGACATAACATATATATTGTTATGCAAGAACCTGCGGACCGGAGACGTTTACTTCCAAAAACTGAATTTATCTCCTCCACTGATCACTTATCAAATTCATTAGCAACAGCTGAGATAAATTCATGTCAGTAACAGCTGGAAAAAGTACCACTGTATAAAAACACGTTTATATTATTACCTAAACTAACGATAATAAGTTAAATTGCTTGTTCTTAAATAAATCAATATATGAATTCCTTTAGTAATAACCCTTAAGACAAAGAGCTCTCCCTTGAAAAAAATGCAGCGATCAGAACAAAAAAATAAAGGGTTTGTTTTTTCTGGAATGTAAATTGTCTTCAAAAAGTCTACTACAACAAACCTCTCACTAACTCACAGACAGTTTACACACATGCCGTTTAACATGTCCATACACAGACAAAATAGCACCCTGCTTTTTAGAGCTGCAACTTTTTTATCTGAGTTGTCTGTCATCCATCAGTGTTCAGCGCTCTCGTAGTGCATCCTGTAAATCTCTGGCCAGGGTTTGGGCAGGTGTTGGGGGAAAGTGAATACTGCATGTGATAGTTGGTCAGAAGTCAACACAGATGCTTTTGAAGCTTGAGGCAAAATTAGAAGCAGTCTTCATCTGTTTCTTTTGCGAGGCTTCATTACACACACACGGCCGTATATGGTCCAGTCTAGTGCTGTCTGCTAAGGAGGATGGTCTCTGTAGTTGTTTATTCTCCTCCGCATCTGCAGTGGATAGTTGGTCTTTGGACATTTTCGTACCCCGTTCTGTTCATCCAAATGGATGAAAAAGGGACTAAGGAAAGGCAAGGATAAGGGGTCAGGGAGGAAAGATATACATGGTCGCTAGTGATCAATTTTCCATTCTCCCTGCCCTCTGAGTGCCAAAAGAGGGGCTAAGTGAAGCAGTGGTCTGGGGTAGATTTGGGCAGGTGCTTTGCTACATCGGGGGAACAACCAGGCCCGTCATTGCTGGAGAGAAAAAAATATACAAAATCTATGATTCGACTCAATCAGCTCTTGCATTATTGTATATCCAGCAACTGTTTTCTGTCTTGTTCAGTCATAGCTTTCGAGTTAGTTAGTACAAGGGGTTAGACTGCATTCATAAGTTCAGACAGGGGGGTCAGATAGTGAGTTGGGTGACTACCTCTGAAGCTGTTCCCCCCTGAAGCAGGGCAGGCAGGGGAGGGAGAGCCCTGGGGCCTGAGGACGGGAGCAAAAGCACTCTTCTGTTTAGCAGCAGACGGGAAGGAGGAGAAAGGCAAGAGAGATGATGAGGAGCTGGAGCTTCCTGGTATAGTGGGGCTAGAGGGCATTACTGTGGAACAGAGAGCAACAGTCAACTTTAAGCCTGAAAGTCATAACATATTCAACATTGTGAAGTTCATTAAAGCACACTTAAAGTTATTTAGAGTTTCTAAGGTCTTACTGTAGGGAGAGCCTGTGGGGGAGGCACTGCTGAAACCAGGAGATCCAGGAACTCCTAGACTAGTCATGGGAACTGTCCCATAGCCTCCAGTCATTCCTCCACTGGCGCCATAGCTTGATTGCTGGGGTGTTGAGGCTGATGGGTAACCCCTTGGAGACAAACTGCTTGAGTTACGAATGTAACCTGGAGGAAGAGTGGGAGAGTTGGGCTATATCCGAGCTTTATTAGCAGCAAAAACAAAAATGGCGGATAGCTTAAGGCTCAGTTTGCTCACCTTGGCCGCTCTGTCCGGGCTCTCCGATGCTCACACCCAGCTGAGAGGGATAGGAGCCCAGGCCCATGACGCTGCCATGGGCTGGTGAGCTTGGCAGTGCCTGCAGCTGACTGTGAGGACGGGGAACACTGTAGAGTGCCTCGGCAATGTCAGCTGCACGTTTCAGTAGCATGTCCTGTAGGAGGTGAAATAAAATAGCCGGCAATGGGTCAGACTCACAAATGTAGAAATATAATGCAGTTTCATTTTGGCCAGCATGCTACTGCTGTTAATTAATATATCTTTGGCTTGGCAGTAAACAGAATATCTAATGACTAATATCTAATTAATGTCTAAAACTGAGAATGTCTACACTACACCCAATTAGCCCATTAGCTACAAGTTACATATTGTGTACTAATAGTACTGCTCACAATTTTCTGGTGCCTTCATGAGTTCATTTCATGAGTAAACTCAGAACCAGCTGTCGAGCAGCCACTTGGCTTCCACTATCTAAAGATTTTGCTTTTTTTAATACTCTTTTATCTTATAGGTTTTGCCTCTGACAACACAGCTCATGGGCTGTGTGCCAAAAGAGGGGCTAAGTGAAGCAGTGGTCTGGGGTAGATTTGGGCAGGTGCTTTGCTACATCGGGGAACAACCAGGCCCGTCATTGCTGGAGAGAAAAAAAATATATAAAATCTATTTTGAAGAAATCAGTGGAGATATTTTTTAAAATAAGCCCTGCTCAAAAAAATTTTCTTCATTCATACAGAAATGAAATCCATGTTATTTGTACAATATTGTTTGCTTCAAATATGTCATAGGTGATATGTTTTTTACATAAGTAACTTTGGACCAAACCTGATTACTGTGTGGATTTCCATATAGAGCTTCCACAAGATCTGCTGCTCTTTTTAAGAGGATCTCCTGCAAAAAAAAAAAAGATAATTTAATACAATAGCTTTTTAATGACATGTGCATAATGTGCAGAGTGCCTTGAAAGATAATCATAACATAGTAAGGTCATTTAAATAGACGTCTCTCACCTTGGCTAGTTTCTCTGGGTCACCAGGGTGTCGAGGAATTACCTTCTGAAGACGCTGAAAGCCATAATCTATAGTTGGTTCATTTAGAGCTAAAAAAGCAAGGACAAAGTTGAAATCAGTCACAATTTATCAATACCTCATATTTCTTGTTGCCCCTGAACAAATATAGCACAATGATGTGTTTAAATACCTGTGTAGATGAAGCGTCCAGGTGCTCCTTTGCAGAACTGCTTAGATTTATATGACAGTGTGACCTCCACAACACCGGGAATGTGTCTAGGAGGTGTCTGGACACGAATAGCATGTGGTGTGATCAGCTGAGGAAAAAAACACAGAAACCAGGCGTTCAGCTAAACAGCCACACTTGTAATTCATTTGTGCTACTTGAAAAAAGGCTATATATAAAGATGGACACATTGTGCAAAGTAAGTCTGACATATTGAGTCAGTGCAACGGAGCCCAAATCCTCCTCCTTTTTAATGGCCAGGAGGGGCTGTTCAGGAAAAAGATCCAGTTGAACAGAAGTCTGGGAGGAAATGACCTCAATTCTTACTTCATAAATTAGCTCAGTAATAACATTATTTATGGGTTTATGAGTCTCATTTAATACAACATGATATTAATAGTGTAAATTGCAGCACTCTATAGATCAAAATAGATGACAAATCAGGGTATAGTTTAGGGCGCTACTACTTGTAATTGGCAAGTTGTTACAAGATGCAGCAGCCGCAGTTTCTCAGTTAGAGTACCCTTTGTCTGTGATATCTGGATAAAAAAAAATAACAACAACATGGCAACAGGCAAAATAACTACTTGAAGGCTTCAGAACAGTAGGTCACAAACCACGGTGTGCAAAAACTAACTTTTATATACAGTTCACGGTTGGAAACAACCTGTAAAAGCTTGCCTGAAACTACAAACAAGGTGAGAGTGTTTCCAGTATGGAAGAGTGACAAAGTCCAGATTACGAGGCAAGCACATGAGTTTCAATCAGGAGTCTGGAACTCAAGTCAGGTTTAGTTGGACTATTTTTTAGTTTAATGTTCACTTGTTAAGTTTAGGCACCATTTAACTAGGAAAAGACACCAGGTTTCAAGCGTGGCAAGTTTCTGCCCATCAAAAAGTGAGAACATCAGGACAACTTTTACATGGACGTATTACTGTTAGTCCTGTGATGGCCTGGCAACCTGTCCAGAGTGCACTCTGCCTCTTACGCTATGACAACTGCCATTGACATTTAGAGAAATATCCCCAACCCCCTGTAAATGTGCTAATGCAATAGTGCACAGTCTACATTTGTGTAGGCTCCACCTAAATAATTCAAATACTGAGACAAGTCATATGTAAGATTTTTGTATTTCAAAGTATTTATCATCATTAGTGTGATGTTATGAAGACAACTCTTACCTCACTCCACACTAGCATGCTTCCAAACACCACTTGTAGCCCATCAAAAAAGTTCTCCCCAATGACTATGACCATTGCCCCGCCGGTGGTCCAGCCCTCACTGGGACTGATGGCTTTGATACATGGGGTAGCTAAACAGAAGAGCAAAGCAGGATTTACTCCAGCAGTTTCAATGCAGGATGTACAGTAGCTGAGAAAACAAGATGACAGAGTGCAATGGAAGTGGGGATCTGAGGAGGAATGCATTAAAGATGCTCTGTAGTTCAGGATTGCGTGAAACAAGTTCCAAAGCAAAGTTCAAAGTAAAACTAAAAGATTAAAAAGACAACATTAGTGCATGGCTACTTCAGCTTAATTTTTGTTCATGATGTGATTTTTTATCCACGAGAACATGAAGCACACATAGGAAAAATATCCAGTAAGGTCAACAGAGACATGAGCTCAAAGCAATGCAGTCATAAAACTGGAGTAAATGTTGGTTTCCTTCCACCACTGTTCAGATAAATGTGTATTTCTTAGTTGAGATATCAACGTGATGTTGTTGGGGTAGAACTGGAAACTGATTTATTACTTTAAACTTTATTCTTAAGCTTACAGATAAATATATAAATATAAGATAAATAGGCGCCATTTATATAGCAGTCTTTAACTTTGTGGTTCTACAAAGCATTTTGTGATGCCTTTCTCCTTCACTGTTTACACACCAGAGCTGCAATGCAAGGTGTTTGCCTGCCCTTAGGAGCAACTTGGGTTTCAGTATCTTGCATAGGTACAGCTATGCACGTGGAGCAGTAAGATATCAAACCACCAGCTCCGGAAGGAATAATTCCAGTTCATTACCTGAACCACGACCACCCACATGGCATATTGTTTATTAGAGATGACAACATTATCTCGCATTGAATATTTTAGGACAAGTTGACAAGTATGAAATAAATGCTTTAATTAGTTCAGTTAATGACCTCAGCAGTTATGTTTGATATACCATGGTGATTGTGAATGTGCATTATGCAATTCAAGTACCGGCTGTTACCTTATTTTCTGTGGATGAGTGTGTCCTATGGTTCTTGTGAGTGATGCAGCAGACATGCAATTTTTTTTAAAAAAAAGGTACGTAAATGAAGTGTGATGCGGTGGCATAATTGGCTTACCATATTCCATAGTATTCTCGACAGACTCGCCTGGCTCGAGTCGTCGAGCTCTTCGACCGTGTTTTGAGTTGTTGTGGACAAACATGTTGTCAGACACGGCGAGGACGTGACCGTCTACACTCACAGTGCTGGACAGGACCACCTGAAAGAGAGGAAAAGAGCCATGAGGAAGATACATGAGCATATATGCACCACTTAGACAGCATGCTGCGAGTCACAATCTCAGGTTACAACAGTAAAATCCCTGAGCAACAATTTGTTTTGGGATACAGGTGATAGTAATATTTCTCAATAGGTAATGTGACATCGCTGGGATCTCCATAATATGTCTGCATTCTGGGGGTGACACTGTTCACACAAGCCTCCACTCTTCCATCAGGTCTCCATATGGCCTCTCTAGCACTAACTTTTTGATTCATAGAGCATGCAGCAGGCTCATCATTGTCTCCTCCTGATCCTTCAATGACAACAAACATATGGACCAAATCTCCCATTTTAGCCAGCAGTTAAAGTAGTGGATGATATATTGTGACCCTAATTTGATTTTCTGGTCTCAGCATGTGTGTGTGTCCCTTCCCACATCTGCCTCACAAGGATGACATACAAATAATTAATGAGAAGATACTTTTCTCCTTGGAAAATGTCTGAGTGTTGATGCGATGCTAATCCTGAAAGGGATATTGACTTTATATGTGTTTGTGAACAGGTTTTGAGAATTTAAAGGAGCAGGTCAGTGAGAACAAAGTAATTAAAAATAAATTTAATTTTAATTTTTTTATAATAAATTTTTAAAAATCCATCTGCAAAGATAAATCTTTGTACTCCCTTTGAAATAAACACATGGCAGTAATTTTACAGGTGAAGGAACATGAGGGGGGAAAAAGGAGAAAAGGCATATGGTCCATAGGTGGTGGAAAGAGAGGCTATAGGAAAATAACTGTAAATTATCGATCAAGCAGCAGACTCCTGTCCAGCTCTGATCACCTTTTAACCCGGAGGTGAGAGTCTCCGAGTGCCTGCGTGCTCATAACTTCCCAGTGTGTGTCACCTCGCAGGAGATAAAGCAAACATGGTGGAAGACAGGGGGAGAACGAAGACAGGGAAGGGACAGGGGGTTTGCTGGGAGAAGGAGAATGCCAGACAGAGGCCGCTGCTGCTGAAAGACAGCAGAGGAAGTGAGGCGGGAGTGTCCCCAGTGACCACTTCCTGGGTCACGGAGCATGACCTCCTCCATCTGGAGCCAATCACTCAATTCTTGACAACTTCCTGAAACACCTCAACCTATTTCCTGCACCCCAGCACCCCATGACCAAGTCCCCCACATATCTAACTCCTTTCGTTTGTCTTTCTGTCTCTCCGACTCCTTATTGATTTTTAACTTTCACCTTTAACTCCCACCTCTGTCTTCCTTTATAAAATTCCTCCAAAGATTTACCATTTTGAGAGTTTAAGGCAAAAGTGTGACAAGGAAATTCAAAAACAAAATCCTGTATCTATATTAAAAGACATGAAGGTGGCATTCTTCTTACTCTAAAACCTTTTTAGTGCCACTGTCCTCCTCATAAGCACACTCACACACTCGCTGTCTTTCCTCCGTGTATTTGTACCTGAAATCTCCTCATATCCCTCGGGTTTCCTGCTGTCTTCAGACAATTCTGGTTACATTTCAGGAAAAACTTCAAGAAAAACCTGCAAAGGTAAATACAAAAACACATGTTTGTACGTGAGCAGCTAAAAACCATCACACGAAGGAATCTTGATCGTGTTTGTGATCCTGCAACACACTAGCAGTCTAAGAAGACACTAATTATTTTTCAGACAGGTCTTGTGTATGTAAGTGTGTGTGGATGTATGTGTGAGTGTGTGTGTCTCTGTGCACGTCTGATTACAGTTCTGACTTCAATCCCAGCTGTTTAGTTTAATAATAAAGTCAATGTTATTACACTTTAAATCAAGTAATGAGATTTTGAAGCACAGTCCAGTGAAACAGCTACTGTGTTTCAAAGTACACTGGAGACAGTGATGTATGCCAGGAGACTCAAGGGACCGTGGTATCCCGCAATGCCGTATTTGAACCCCCACATGGGAATGGAGAGGGAAATGAAGTACAGACAACTACAGAGAAAGTGAAACGAGGAGGTGGAAAGATGGAAGGTACTGATAGAGGCACAGGCACTGGTATGGACATGAATTTTGTTTTCAAGTATATGTGTCTCATTACGTATGTGAGTCTACTTCTGAGTGTGATAGACTGTGCAGACACAGAGTAGGTGAGAGAGAGAGTGGTGCTGATAGCCTCTGCTACACCAAAGGAAACCTGAGAGAAAGGTGGAATAAATAGGAGAGAGGGAGACTATGGAGAGAGACTCCAAATCCCAGGTGTACGCAGTTCGGCAACACAGCCCGCTGCCATGGCAACGCAGCTCTGCCGCAATCCCAAAGTCCCCATGCTGAGATGCAAAGACAGCAATGGGAAAGAAAAGGAAACAACAAGAACACATTCCATCACTGAAATACAGCATGGAGCCAGGAGAGAGACTTGGCAAGGTGAGAGGCAGGAAAGTATATAAAGAGGACAGGTGCAGACAGGGCTCAGAAGGTAGAGAAATTAACCAGAAGAAGTGTGTTAAAATACAATAAAATAAGAATGAGCTTTACTCTAATGCTGGGCTGTGATGTAATTATGCCACTTCACTTCACAGTAAACACATCTCTGCCCTGTCTGTGGAAAACGCATCCATTAGCGGTCCGAAAAAACAAACAATAATGGAGCAGAGAAAAATGCTGCACAAGGAGACAGCGGTTTTGGGCTTCATGGGTAGCTCCAAATCCCACCCACACTCTGTTTTCTGCAAGTGTAAGTCATCTTAATGTGGAGCGGTTGTTTGGAGAGGAACTTCATATTGGCCCCATGGCCCTGAATCCTCCCATCGAATACTAATCTCTCCCTCATTCTGTCAGCTTTTACTCGCTATTCTTCCATCACTCGCTCCAACTTCCTCCCTTGCGATCAGGACCTGGCTTCTAACTCCATTCCAACAGTTTGTCCAATATTTCTTGATCTGAGCTATTTCGTCAGAGGACAATCAATATTGTTGTTGGCAAAGAGTGATTACAATTTATCACTTAGAGGCTCGGACCTCCAAACTCAAAGCTGTGCTCTTTTTTTTGAGTGGAAACCTGTAAAAGGGCGCCGATCAGACAGAGTTTTAAAATCATCATACATGCAGTGCGCTGCACAGGAAGAGTTATGAAGTCTGGTTCTGGACTCTGAAAGTGGACAATAATCAAAAGTGTCCTGTTTTATTTACTGTGTCTATTGAAAGCTATACAGAATACATATTTATTATGTCCGGGGCAATGTCTCCTACATTGTGGCTCATTTAAAATAATAGAAAAGCCTTGTGTATAAACCATTACATCACAGGAATCCCATTTCTGGTTCAGTAACCAGGTCCATTGTCTGGTTGTGGTTTGGTAACACTGGTTTCCTCACACAATCCAGCGCTAATCACTCACTTGACTGACTGACATGACAAATTTCTGCTGTACTGATTCATCAGATACTAAAATCACAACCTAATTCAGAAGCTGTCTACATCCATCTCAGGCTTTGTGCACTTTCTGAGGGTTCTTGACCTTGTTTGTTGACTTCTTCTCATCATTCCTTGTTTATATGACACCAGATGCCTCACACACACATACACACACATTCACAAACACACATTCACATGCATGCATGCATGCACACTCTAATACACTGACACACCCACCTCTGCTCCCCTCCCAAAAACCCATTGAGTCAACTTTTCACCCCCCCTCAGTTCGGACGCACACAGCTGCAAATGCTGAAATTAAAGCGAGACATTGACGCATATATTAGCATGCATTAGCCGCTTCCCCCTGCCCACT
This sequence comes from Archocentrus centrarchus, assembly GCF_007364275.1. Classification (NCBI taxonomy): domain Eukaryota; kingdom Metazoa; phylum Chordata; class Actinopteri; order Cichliformes; family Cichlidae; genus Archocentrus; species Archocentrus centrarchus. The sequence continues at coordinate 13,798,802 of NC_044354.1, read as the reverse complement.
TAACATGCAAATCTCCCAGCCCCGTCGCCTCGCACCTTCTGCCACACATTCATTTGCTGAATTATAATTAGACTAATCTTGCATAATTAATAAGAAGTCGAGGACCCTCTGTTTTTTATCCCCTCCTCTATTGTGGTTGCAAAAGTTTAATATTGCTGTTGTTTGTTTTTGTTTTGGTAATGTAATACACCCACACACCTCCCCATGCACACAGAAGAGATGAAGCGAACATGCAAAGAATTGGAGGTGATCCTCATGTCACAGGGAAATTGTAGAGAAAGGCTATTTTCAAAGAACTCCACTGGAGTTATAGTGTTTATATTTAATGCCTTCTTTGCTCCACATTCACAGATTATACTGTTCCATAAAGCAGGTGGAAAAGAGTGATTCTGTTTTATTAAAACACTGTCAAGTGGGTAACACAGTGCAAATAAAACTAATGGGAAGTATGAACCAACTTTTAAACTGTCTGCACGGTGAATAATTTAGTTTTAATGGCTGAAGTTGGACTACAGACTGTAAGATGAATCATTGCTAGTAATCCAGTATAACTGTAAAATAAAGCTTCATAGATTAAGACTGCAAACAAGTGATTTTTGTTGTTCCATACTGGTGGCAAATCTCACCCTACCGTGTGCTGCTGTGGGCAATGAGAATCAAGTTTTATCTTTTGCGGCATCTTCCCTCCACAGACACACTTAAAACAGGAAACACAAACAAAACATAGACCCAAGTCTTAAACTTTGGGATCGTTTTACACTATGGCACCACAGGGAGCGTGATTTTTTTCTTTTCTGTCTTCACTTCTAAATCTCTGTCAAGGCCTCCAATTTCCCTTTGTCTACATCTGCCTCAGTTCCCAAGACTAAACACAGGCCTCACAGCATGAGGTGGGCATCCCAGCAGTGAAAACTTGCTTTGCTAAAACTAGATCAGTGACCAAACTGCAAGTCATGACACTAAAAACAATAAAAGATTAACAGCTTTTATACATTTTCTTTAGTATGCTTGTTTCACATTCCTCAGGCTATTTTGGCATCTGCTACGTGTGTAAGTGTTACTCTGCTTTACACATGGCCTTAATCATGCAGTGAGCACCTAAGCAGCAAAGGACTTAACAAAAATTTTCATAGGCATCCATCAGCACTAATCACTGTTGACATAAACTGCCGTTTCACATAGTCATAAAATGCATCACCCCCTGTGCTCATTGTAAATGAACGTTTACTGGTAGCAGTGCCTCTTGAAGTATGTGATGCAAGTGGTTTTAATACAGAGTTCAAATTAACCAGAAGCACAGAAAACACCGAGCTCTCACTTTCCTGGTGGCGGATTTGGTATTCTAATTTTGGGTCAGTGCAGCAAAAGTGACAAGTTTATGCTGCATAAAAATAACTTAAAGGAAACTTTGGGGAGGGGGAGACTGCCATTTTTGTTCAGCAAAAGTGAATTCGTTGCTACTTGGTGAGAGGCGGAAAATTGGAGACAAAAAAAAACGACGCTTTTATTCATCCTCTTCATAAGTGTAATTTTTGAACCAGTCTATAATGAATAATAAATTTATAAAAAACAAAAAAACAAAAAAAACAACTGCACAACAGACAAAGATGAAGAAGAAGTGGATACAGAGAAAGAGAGGAAGAATGTTGATGTCCTGTATGCAGGGCCATCACTCATCAGACATCCCCTCCATCACCTCCCCACCGCCACCCTGAAAAAACAAAACAGTGTCCTGACATCGTGGTGGAGGGGAGCTGAAAGGCAGGAGGGAAGGAGGGGAGGAAAATTAGGAAACCAGATGTGAAGCATTAAAACATACTGACATGCTGAGGGCCTTCCTCTGCCACAATCACACACTAGGAACACTAACTCATACAGCAGGCTAAGGTACATGCACGCATGCGTGCATATGTCACACACACAGGCCGTAAAACCACACACATACGAGTTCACAAAAAAAAAACACACAAAGACAAATACTGACTTGAAAGCAGCCATGTGTGCACAATCAGTCATGCAGAATTATACATATTAGAGAAAGTGATGCCTAAAAAACAAATACCTAAAAAATGTAAGCACACTAGCTGGTTTTTAATACAACATGTATGAAATGGGCCAAAATGTGCTGCAGCTCATGGATAGGGACAAAGATTTGGACAAATTAGGAAGGACCTAACAATTTTTCACTCAAGGACAAAAATCTAGAGATGGGTCATCATGCATCACTGTATGGATATGTATCCAATTAGTACATGTACCCTGGCTGAGAAATGGCTGGGGGAGCTTTGTTTTCCTCCATGAAGAGAGTGTTTGGGGGGTTGGAGCACGGTAGGTGTGTATGTGTCAGGGGGGGAAGAGTAATAAATACCCCTGGACCAGGGTCCCCTGGCAGACTGGAAGCTAGCCTGGTCACCAGGGTTAACACCCGGGGCACATGACCTCTGACATTGCTAATGGGGCACAGAAAACCCTCCATGAACTGATACCCCCTCTGTCGCATACCACCACAGGACCTTTCACACCAGTCGTCCCAGTCCGCTCCCCTCCTCCTCCTAAAAACATACAGGGATATCAGTGGCATCACCTTCACTGGCCTTTCATCAGCAAATGTCACACAAACTCCATACATCTTGGTCTTTTTTCTGCATTTTCTAATGTTTCTTAAACATATATCCAGTCATCAAAAAAAAAAAGAAGCTCGGCCCTCGTCTGTTTCATGATTTTTACAAGTTAATTACAGCTGAAAGCTTTTTCTACTAAATGGGGTGTCACTGTAGTATCCTCATCTCATTTGACAGCAATATTTATCCTGTGTGAGCTGGCAAGGTTATCCTGAAATGCCCAAGCTACTCAAAATACAACAGTGTGAATATGCCCCACAGCAAACTACCAAAAACTGTCTTGTTTATATATTCTCATCCCTACAACAGGTAATTACATATCAATTTAATTATTTTGGCTCTGTTAAACATGTTCTTTATTAAGGCAAATTTACTTTTTGGCTGTATGTGTGTAGACAGAATGCAAGACTAAGAAGTTTGGCTTAAAAAAATAACATGCTAACTTTCACCAGATATACCTTCAGACAGCGAGCACATGGGCAAACTCAGGTCTTTATAAATCTGGCTGGTGGATTGGCTGTGTTCCTTTTGGCCTCTTCTCCATTGCCTCCCGGGCTGGGTTCACCCCTGCAACCCCAGCCCAGACCCACCCTGCCTCTAAACTTGAGAACTGTGACAAAGCCAAACATTTTAACCACTGGTGCTGATTTATAGAGCTTGGTAGTGCTGTAAAAACCTTTAGACTTGCCACCGAAAAAGTGACTGTGGCATCGTGGAGCTGGGAGCTAGAGAGGGCTGAGGGGAGGAAAGTGGAATGATGGGAAGGGTACTCAAGAGGCACTTGAGAGGTTTCTCCTGGGTGCAAAAAGTGTTTTACTGCATAAGCTCTCGACAGTTGCTAAATGTGCATTTCAACAATTTAAAATGAATTAATGTGTTAGTCTCTTGAGCTTGGCCAAAAGCATAGATTGCATATAGAGCTTCCACGTGGGACTGCGGTCAGCCTGCCACATAGATGGATATGGATAGATATTCAGAGTCTAGAGAACATGAATTTACAACCAGGACAGGGAATAGAAGTCCCATCAGTGGCCTGACCTCTCCCAGCATGCTTGGTGTGTCCTGAGGGACAAGGATTCAAAATATACTCTCACAACTGTCAGATGGAGACACAGAGCACCTTCTTCAGCTGAATAGATTTCAAATATACCAGAAGGTCATCTACAAAACACCAAAAACGAATCTTAGCTTTTCAATACTCTTTCAATCAATCAGCAGCTAATAAGATTTACCAAAAATGTGTATAATTTTTGGCCCAAACCTTCCCTGTGAAGAACAATGAATCTGGGATGGATGCCACTGAGAGGGAGAGGAGAGGAAAGAGAAGCAACAACAGAAGGAGAAGAGATGTCTTCTTAATTAGCCAGTAATGATAAGATCTGACAAACAACATCTGTTTCCAGAAAGAGAGAGATGGGGGTGGGGGGGTGCAAGGAGGGAGAGGGAAGAAGAGGACGAGAGAGAGAGAAACTGCTGAGAAACCTGTGAAGCCTAGACAACAGGGACCTGCTTGTAAGAAAGTAAAGGGGGAGCGGAGGGGATGTGTTAGGGAGGGAACGCTGTGTAGCGTGACACAATGGAGAACGGAGGATGAGAAGTATAGCAGAAGTGAGAGAAAGACAGACAGGGGAGAGAAATCTGACAGGGTTGAGGGAGTCGAAAAGCCAGGACGAATATGACAGACAGGAGAAAGAAAACAGATCAAAAGGAGAGAAAATGAGGAAGATAGACAGACACAGAGAAGGTGAGCTGGATAATGGTGCTGAAGGGAGAGAGGAGGAACGTGTGAAGGGATGGGAATGGAATCACTCAGAGGTTCAGGGTGCTGTAATTTACTGTCCATGGCTAATACACAACAAATGTGTGTGAGCCGGGGACTGCGAGAGGAGAAGGGGAGCCGGGTGGTTGGGGCAGGGGGTGGAGGCTGAAGGGAGGGCATGCAGACTGTTGGGGCTCTCAGCATGCCTGCTGAGAGCCTGTCAGCAGTCACATCACCCCCTGCCCTCAGCCCTGACAGATTCATCAGGACCATCACACACACTGCTGCATATATCCAAAAGACTGCAGTGACAATTGTTAACCTGCTGTTACTGTTTCCTTTAACTCATATTTCCTCTCAGACTTATATCTGTTAATGCTATGTTAAATTCAACATCCATCCCCACATCAGAAGATCCACTGCTACAATTCTCATGGCAGATCATGAAAATGCTTCAAAAACTTTTGCCTTTTAGTTCACTCTCTTTACTTTTAAGCCCCTTTTGGAACAATGCTTTGCTGATTGTGGGTTACTAAACTCTTAAAAATAACATAACTAAACCAAACTAATTCTCAAAGGGAATTTGACCTGGGTGTAACCATGACTACAACACGATGGGATGCAACATCTGAAATAGTACAAAAACATAAAATTGCGTCAGGTAACAAATTATGAAACCAAAGATAATACACGGGGCCTACATTGTGCCATGCACATCGAATACAATTGATCATAAATCATTAAAATTGTTTAGGAATGGCTAATAAAGGACACACTAAAGCCTTTGCTCTCACACTTTCTTCTTGCTGAGCAGTAAATTTGTCATATGTTCATAATACCAAACATTGCCAAGTAAATTGCAGACTAGGTGTAAAAATAGTAATTTTGCAACCAAAAACTGTGCACTGGATTACAGCACTGGCTTTTCTATCAGCCAAACAGAGCACTGTAACAAACTGGAAACATGAACTTGCAGTCAGTGGACAGGCCCTGTAATTTTATGTATATGCAGCAATCCTGCAGTCCGTGCTATATTTTTCTGTCAGCATGCAGTGAAAAATGTACTGAAGTTCTTAAGAGTGGAAAGCTATTGTATTAGAACTGTATCAACACAGCATCTTTGCTTCGCTGCTTTTTCCGTGGCCTGCGGGAAGAATGACTATTTCCTCAAGCCAACAATGATAATTAATCACTTATTTAAAAAAAAAATACTGCAGATGTATAAATATTAGTGTTTGGAAATGCTTTCAAAAGTGAGTGTTAGGGATTTTAGAGAAATGTAACTCCAGAGAAAAAATATAGTCTTTCCAGATCCCAAATAAACAGACAAACAAAAAAACAAGGTGGCCTGTGGGGCCGGCTTAGCACCAGGGGGCATTGTTAAGTCATTAGTGAAATTTAAGCCTTTAACCACAACCAAACCCAGTCCCTCTCTCGCTCTCTCTCTCTCTCTCTCTCTCACACACACACACACACACACACACACACACACACACACACACACACACACACACACACACACACACACACACACACGCAGGCCCACCCCCAGCAGCAGCATCCAGCCAAAGAAAACAGCCCCTGTTACAAAATACCACTGCTAACTGGCCTTTGACTCCACGCGACCCCCCCCCCCAGCCACTCACACACACACACACACACACACACACACACACACGCACACAAGATCCAAGATTCTTTCAAAAATGAAAGTCCAATGTAGGACTCACTTACGCTAATGATCTGAAGTACTGCTAAATCACTGTAATTTGCCCACTTGTGATCCTCTGAGTGTCCCTGCTTAATCCCTTCACTGCTCAACCAAAGGTGAACCCTATTAGTGGTTATACAAATGGAAGGGCTTGCCCCAGCATCTCTGAGCGTGCGAGGCCTTTCAAAGTACCACTGAGCAGCAACTCACAACTTCTAAATCCACCCCGTTGCCTCTGCATCCCGCTCAGTCTAAAAGTCCCCTGCAGTTCATCCACAAGAGGCCATTGGCAGTCCAATCCCATTTCCTGTCAAAACATTTCTCCACTGCTGTCTGTTTCCTACTGCCCCCTGTGTAGGCTCTCAAAGAAAACAAACCAGGCCTACTTCTCGTGGCAGAGTTCAAGCCACAACAGCCAAATGCTGGCTGTAGGAGAGCAAAGGTGACCAAACACAAACTCGGCCCATAACCTACCACTCATTATACACTTCCTGTGCATGCTACAGTCCAGGGTATTTCCAGCTCACATGACACCATATTGTAGAAAGCTTGAGCCTTAGCAAAGGTCCCTGAACTCATTTTCAGCAGTCTAACTCTGAGTGTGACTCTTACTGTTTGAAGCAGTGCCTGTCAGAAAATTTGATATTCTAGACATTGCATCGTCTCTCCCTGTCTGTCTTTGTGTCATTCTCCTGCTTGCATTGCCCCAAGGGAGGAGCCATCCCCACAGTCCTGTGCCAGCTGCTCAGTGGTCCAGCCTGTGTGCCGCTCTGCTGTGTGAGGCGGTGTGCACTAGAGCCTCAGGGCTCTGTCGCCACGCTGCCTATACCCCTGCATGAGGGGCTTGCTGACAGAGGGTCTGGAGGGACTGGACAGTACCAGCCCACCAGGGAGAGACCTGTGACAGTGAACTGAAGTGGGGGGCAGACTTTGTCTCTGAACATGTTATGTGTGACAGACAGGTAATTTATGCAAAGATAGTAATGGCTGCTGCATCAATGAAATGTGGATAACTGCAAGCATAAACATGCTTCTGTGTGACATGTTAGTGAAATGCTAGTTCAGCTTGACATGAGTAAATAAAGCTGTCCAGTTTGTTGAAAATGCTAGATTTTAAGGCTCACCTCTAACCGGCTACTGTCACTCCACTCCATATACAGCTTAACCACTTTAACCAGCTACAGCAGCACTAAGATTATGTGAAGTTGTATCTGTCGCAGTTTGAAACAACTTCACCACTATCATCTTCATCTCTTTCTCCAACCAAAGGATCAAACAGAGGTAACAGAGATCCCACTTAGCTTTGGCATTATGGCCTTAGTGATGATTGTTCGGTTTCAGGATGAGATATAGCAAAAGGTTTTGATACATTTGACTGGACTTGGCAAAAAGATCTGTGACTTCACAATGAAAATGTGAAACTGAGTTGTGCTCACTGAAGTGTGTGGTTCACTACTGCACCATTTTCCACTTTTGACTAAACCTCTTCCTAAAATAATATGACAGAAAAGGTAAAGGCTGATGTCTGTGCGCACTGAGAGAATTACGAGTTTCAATTAACTACAGTAAAGGCAAATCTAATACTGAGTGCATGAGAAACAGAGATTGTTGTCTCACACATAAAACTCTCAAGCGTGTATATGACGACCTAACAGGGCGACTTGGCGGTAAAATTTGAGTATGCATCTGGGAAAGGGAAGGAATTCGACCTCTGACACAGTCCAGAAAAATGTTGCTGCATTTATTCTTTGGCTGATAGTTTAATGCTCTTTTCCCAAAGACTTGCAGCTTCTATTTTCTTTTTGGTTGAAGAATGAGGAGGCCAGTATTCCCCATCATTAGTAGGACAGGGAGAAACTTTATGTGACCTGCTGTGAAAGCAGGTAGACAGCAAAGCCCTGCAGGAAGCACAGAGGGAAGTAGTCTGCACCATCATGTGTTTCATTTTATTATTTTTTTTTAAATATGACAGTCAGACACAGGCAGGTGGAAAGACTAACATCAAAACAGATGGTCAGACTGTCTGTCTAACACACCACAGTGGCAGGGAGCAGGCATTTACATGCAGCAACAGATATCTGAATAGTTTATTGTCAAACTTTCTAGAAGGGTGTTGATCCATTAAAAAAAAATTATAAAAACGACATACAGTTTAACAGCTTATGAGCACTGCACAAGTAAGATGTGTTTTCACTGGGAAAAAGAGGTGTAAGATTCATATCAGGAAATACTCACTAATAACTGCAATAACACACACTGACCTGAAGAAATTTGTAATTGAGATGAAACTAAAGCAATCTTCTGCATATTGATCAGCAAGGAAACACTGCACTCACTCAATGAAAACAAACCTGTGGTACATGCACATAACTAGAACCAAGACTACAAACAGATCAATACAACCCACAACCTAAGATTAAGAACAATGGATTGTTCTTAGAGCTAAGCATCTGAAGTCAATTCATTTCTAGACACAGCTATTCATATTTTTAATAATAAAATTATAAATTCAAAAGCATCTTTCCAAAACAAAAACTTTGGGTTTTGGCTGTTTCTGTTGAAGTGTTTTTTGTTTTGTTTTTTCCCAGCATTTAATGATGATGTGCACAAGTACGTAACAGTCTTTGAGAGCTCATTTTCAGTGTGGGGGAGGGAATAAGCATATTGACAACATTGGAAAATTCCTATTGATTATTCTTCTTTTCTCTGAGCGCTGGCTTGTTAAAAAAAAAAAAAAGGCCCCTCTTGGAAACACAATCAATTAGTGAGATAGTGCTTACCATTGATCACCCCAGTGCCCCTCACAAGACTCCTGCCTTACAATGGATCCCTCTGCATACTCTATATGACCAACTATTGATCTCAGCTTCTTAGCCAAATATAAAAGCACACACTCAGAGCTGATCCCCCCACCCCCTATTCAACCCACACAGTCTAATACTAATACTGACATCTGCTTGTCTCCATTGTAAACCCCATGGTTCACTCATAAATACTGAGGCCAGCTTTGGCCCAGAACCAATATAGTTTCTCTGAGGTCAGAGATCAGTTTGGCAATAATACCACCATTAACAGATCTGCTTCGGTTAAGACTGAGAAATTCTCAGAATAGATATGTTTCAAACAGTTAAAGCAATTATCCAGAAAATAATAATTTTTTACCATTTTGACCTGGAACCAGACAAGTGGCTTTTTTGCTTAATAAATTATCTTAACATGGGCAATCAAAAAAAAATTAATAAATGAATAATTCCACCAGCTTTTACTGAAAAATTATTTACTTACATCTGTTTTTTTTTTTTAAAAAAAAGCAGAAAAAAAGGTAATAAATATATTGATTGCATAAGTTTGAAGAATTACATTTACAGTAATGAGCCCAGAGGCATTGATCCAACTTCAATTGATCAATCATCTAACCAATCAGAAAACATGTCAGTCCATCAGTCAAGGTTAAGTGACATCCTGCAAACAGAGATGTCACATTAGGACTGTGAGTATAACAGTTCACCTACACAGCTGCAAAACTACTAGACACAGCAGGCAGTGGGGCGTTATATAATTCGCTCCCAAAAGCAACTTGAGTCGTCTCTTTGTCAGCGATTGCCCTTGCCCTCTTCGTCCCTCCACCCTCTGTCCCTTCACCCCTCCCAGTGGATCAGCTGTGATCTCCTCTCTCTTCTTTCACTCAAATCGGGATTAGGAAGAAGGAAAGGTGGAGGGGGCTGCAGCAGCAGCAGCAGGAGAAGGGGGGAGAGAAAACTGAAACAATATGGAAAGGAGATTAGAAAAGAGGGGGTTTATGCTGTTTGGGGAATTGCAAACTCCCTTGTGCTTGGGTAGGTGTCCTAATGACACCGCCTAATTATGGCAAAATTAGACAGGCTGGGGTGGGGTGGGGGGGGGGGGGGGGGGGGGGTGAAGGAGATGGTAATGTGATGGGGAAAAAGAAGAGGAGCAAGGGAATTAAGCAATAGGGAGTTAAAATAGTAAGCATGTGAGAGCAAAAGGACGAGAGGGGTGTGCAGAAGTACAGATACAAACTGGAGCAGGTGGAAAGGGAGCAATGTGGTGAGAGTGAGAGGAGGAGAAAGGATGGAATGAAAAGGGTAGAAAGCAGTGGCGGTGGAAGGGAGTGGGCCCCAGCACGCTGCATGTTAATTGGAGAACAGGTGTTAGGGCTGGGAGCAGGAGGCTGATTACTGGAGCCACAGAAACAGACTGTCTCCTACACACACGCACGCACACACACACACACATGAATAATTTAAGACCCAAGCACGGACTAGGGAAAAAGGTCAGTGTAGGGGTCAAAGAGACACACAGACAATCATACATAGATCCATATACATACATAAATAAACATCCCCACATGCATGAAAATATGCATTCATTTGTGTGCATGCAAACAATGCATATGTGTTATAAACTTCCTGCATTCCTTGTTTAGCATACATATGGAGAAATGTAAAGGTGCCTATGACTGGGCAAAGAAATATTCCATTGGCTTATCAGAAATTAACTAGCTTCTTATGAGTGACTCCCTGAGGAGAGGATTTTGCAGGCTAGTCAAGAGGGAGAATCCCCCATCAGGACAGGATATGCCCAGTGTGATTAGAGAGTACAGTAGGTCAATGATTTCATTTAAATCAATCCTCAGAGCTGCACATCAGCCTGCATACACACACACTGAAAGTCACAAAGAAATATAGATCGTTTTTTTTCCTCACCAGAAAACCACCAATCTACTTAAAAAGCAAATTTCAAAGCAGTTTAGCCATGTTAGGAGGAAGTATAAAAAGGGTGCGGAGGGAGCTATTGTGAGAATAATGTTCTAGAGTAAATGGGAAAAGCAGCTGCTCCAAGGTATTCTGGGAAAATTCATACAACAACAACCCGATTTTTCCGTTATATGAAAACTATCTTCATCTGAGATCCTTTGAGACACACTGTCAACAGCCAGCCGGCTTGAACTGAGGAGGGGAAAGAAAAGGGTCCTTGATGTATGTGAAGAGAGTGCTTTCTAGACAGACAATAGTAGGGAAGGAGAGGGCAAAGGAGGGAGTGAGGGAGAAAGAGGTGATGAAGGTTGCCTCATGACATCACAGAGAAGGTATTTCACATACGGTCTGCTTATGAGAATCAATCACACTGGTTAATGCCAGGCAGACAGTGTGAGACCTCCAAAAGCCCTTTAGACGTGAAGACTCTCACACACGCTGATTACAGGGGTGGTCATCTCCCTTTAAGCCTGATAACTGGCCCTCAGGGTGAACATTAGCTACATATGTGAGCCTGTCTGGTGGTGTGAATGATCCACATGCTTCTGATAAAAGTAAATCTGTGCTTTTGTCAGGCCTCAGGTGCAAATGAGTGACCAAAGCGAAACAGATCCCAGCAAGCATGAAGATAGATCAGCTGATATAAACAGAAAGTTGCAGAAAGACAAACACATGGGAGACAGAAGACATGGACGCTTTGCACAGTGCGTTGCTGTCTGCTTGCACTGATGCAGTGTAAATGGACATGGCAGAAATATTGAACATACTTCCCATGGAGAAGAATAAGAAGAGAAACTAATATTGATGCATGATGCATACACACAGTTAAATATTTTGTCTTAAATTAGGACACAGCACAGATTTATAACTATACATACTCTGCAATAATGTGTTACTGCTTTTCTCTGCATGACCACATTTTTTTTAGTTACTGTAAATACTGGTTACTGGATCACTGGTTTAAAGAGTATTGTGAGAGTATAGATAGTATAGATAGGTGATGGTTTGAGACGAGTGGCATTGTGTGGGACGTGGTTTGACCTTATTACCTGTCAATGATGACTGGATCAGACGGTGTCTCATTTCGATTTCCACAACTTTTCTTCTCACAACAGCGACTGAGTGGGTGGTTAAAGAAACAGGAAAGTGGAAAAAGTCAGTGTGTGTGTGTGTGTGTGGGGACAACAACAACAAATTAAACAGGAGGAGCCATCATTTTTCTGACCCATCCACATCCATAGACCCCGGCTGCTCTGCCCCACAATCGGCTGTGATCCAGGAACACACAAAAGCAGCATGGGAGGGGAGGGGAAGAATGGACAAAAGAATAAAAGAGGAAGAAAAGGTACAACAACACACCCTACAAACAGTGAGGGACCATTGAAAAAGTGAAAAGCCAGCCAGGCAATCTGTCACATTGATTTTGAAATCAAACTCAACCCCCATGCAGCTTCACTGCGCACGCACACCGTCCCACAACATCCTACCATTCGTCAGCAGTCTTGTCCAAGGAGCCTGCTGGCCAACCAGTCCCCCTCAACAATCCCTCCCAAAACCCCCAGCTCCCCTTCACTGCATAACAAAAGTGCCCCCACCCCTAACCATCTGCCACCCCTACACCTCGCCTTACCCCTCTCGTGTCCCAGCTTGGCCCTGCCCTGCCCCCCTCCGCCCCCCTGTCAGACGGCCTCACTCCCCAGCTGTGACGCTTGCCCTCTGCCTCTTCGGCTCTGTTATTAGCCAGCTGTGAGTCACATTCGGGCATCTGCTGGCTACACAATGGCAAAACTCACACTGCTTCAGCCCTTTTCCTAATATCCCAGCCCCCTATCCTTCTTCCTGCTGCCCTCACATCCTATAGGTCAGTGCCCACTTCTAGACACTATTAAAAGTTCTTCTATATCCTTTTTTCTTAATTTGCTAAATGATAACCAAAACATTTTTGGTACCTAAGCCATTACCAGACTTCTTAAACTTACTATGCATTTAAAGCCATTTTTGGCGTTGGCTGCACCACTGCACTTGTCATCCCATGCTTACAAAGTTCATACATACCTAAACATAATTTATATTTCCATGAGCCAAAAGCAGATTGATCCCCTAAAGTGTTTGCTGCTGTCAGTTGATTTTTGGCAGCAAAACCACAGGGCAGAGAGAGAGAGAGAGAGTAGAGCTCCAAAACGAAACAGGAGCTTGCCCAGGGACATGCTGCCTCACAGCAGACAGCAGCAGGGGGTTACAACTGCAACAAGGATGATGACAGACAAGCTAGACTTCCAGTTCCATAACAGACTCATTTCTTTTTTTTTTAAAAAAAAAAGGAGAGCCCCGAGCGTCATCCCAAAACCCATTTAGAGCTGACTGAGACAAAACAAAGTGAGAAAATGTAATGGATATATTGTAGTTTGTCCCTTGTGGATGCAGGTTAGTGTGTCTCTGCCTGTGTGTGTGTGTGACACTCACCTGCACATAACCTCATGTGTGAGCAGAACTCGACACATTTCTGGATTCTTGTTTTGTCCCTCGTATGATATGGGCTGAGAGGAAGAAGTAAGGGCCAATGGGTCAGACTCAGTTTCATGGAGAAATAAGTGAACTCCTGTTTCTAAAATTGGAAGTGGAGTTTAACAACCTGTTTAGTGACGGAGTCGATGAGTCGCGCGTAAAGATCCTGCTCAGTACGAACCCCTGCATAAAGAAAAACAGAAAAAGTAACTTTAAAAAAATGTGTTTCAAGCATGAGAATAATTCTGTTAGATTTCAATAATTGTCATTCTTTAGTTAAATGTAAACTGGGGTAGAGGAGTACTGAAGGTACTCCTGAAGGTACTTCTCTACCCCAGTTTACCCCACTTCAGTACCCCACTCCTCTGGGATACGGAAGCTTGAAAGAGACATAGCTATTGTGCTGAAAACCCCCAAATAGGAGATGTTCATTTTAAATTAATTGCTAAGGATAACCGATATGTCACGTTAAGCACTTAAACTATCTAACCTCTTCTAACCACTCAACGATAAATCTCTGTGAATTCTCAAAATAATATGGAAAGATTTATGATATAAAGCCTATTTTTTTTCCACAGTATCTGGACGGGCTGTAAGAAAAAGCATTGAACTCTGTCCAGCCAACATGGAGGAACAAGATTGGCATGCAGTTCAAATTTCCTCTGTGATGGTTTCTGAGGGGATTGAGTTATTTGATGTCTGATGATTATTAGTCATGTTCTACTCTAAGGCCACGATTTATAACCAGAATCTCACGGCTTGTCGGGCTGTTCTTTTTATGGATGTTTCTGTGTGAAGCTGCAACTGACATTATATTCGAATGGGGGTTGATCAGTTTGTTAAAGAGTTTAAATGAAGAACAAAGGGGGTGTTTTTAACATTTCTTCTTACTTGTATGTAATCAGGTGTGCTGCTTTAAAGCTTCCGCTCGGGTAAAGGAAACAACATGTTACTGAACTGCTCCTCAAGAGAAGACCGCGTTGCCTGTGAATTTTTTCATGGAGAGTTTGGAAAGTATCGCCTTTAAAACGTGTTCCTTTCATCAAAGTCTCGATTGAGATGCCTTTGATAATGCTTGGGGGAAGGGGATGAGAGGAAGTGCTTTTAGTGTACTTGTATGCATGTGTGTGTTTCAGTGGGTTGCTCTGGAACACGTCTTTTATCTTCTCTCCCATGGGTGCCACTGCGACAGAGTAGGGGCAGCAGTGGCTCATGGGAACCAAAATTTCTGTATATCCCCCTGATCTGATGTGGAAGCACCATCAGGGGGTGGGGGGTGGGGGGAGAGATCGAGGGGCTGAGGAGGTGTTGGGATGGGGAGGCAACGTGTACCTCATTCCCCCATGTATGGGCCCATAAGTAGCAGCTCGCAGATCTGAACAGTAAATTCTACAAATCGTTATTTGACAATAAGGTTTGTGTAATTTTAAGTCATCTTTGAACCCACTCACCATTGCTGTAGAGGAGCTGCAGCTTGTAGTGAGTACCATTGTTGGTCTTTTCTCCCGTCTGCTCCTTGCAAAGAGAGGCAGGCATACAGACAAATGCAGAGAATACAGTTAAGCTCACCGGGGTACAGATAAGCACAGCTGGGCATCAGTAAACAGGGTTAAGCACAGTGAGTCTCTCTTAATCCTGCAGCTCTCCCTTCCCATGGAGCAGCATCGAGATCAGAGAGTTGTAGGCTCAAAGCTCATTTGGGACCCTGTGTTGTGCTCATAAGCTGAGCACTTAACCTTGAGTCGGATATTCTTTGTAGAGGTTGAACTATCATCTCTGATACAAACGCCTAAAACCCTCAGATCAAATGCAGTGGTCCTTTCTGCAGCGAAGTAGCAGGCATGGTTATATGCACTTGTGTGTGAGGGCAAAGTGTGTTCCAGCAAGTGGAAAGTACTGTGTGTGAGACTGAGCAGCAGTCGACCTTGACAGAAAAACTTCCTTTCTGCTATCCCTCCTTCCCCCCAGGCTCTCCACTAGCCTCTCACTTCTTCCTTCCCCCCACCCCCCTGTGTGTCTCTTGTTCCCTCTCTTCCTTTCTCTTTCTCTACCTCCACTGGTCTTTCTAAGTGGTCTCAGAGGAATGCTCTCTGGTCCAATAACCCAGGAGGCTGGCATCACAGAGATGAGCACAAGAGAAGAGGTGCGAGAACAAGGAGGCGGGGGGAGTAGAGAAACTGTTAAAAAGGAGACAGTTGTGAGGAGAGAAGAAGAAATGAGGAAAATTAAGATGCATGAAGATAAGTTTTAAAAGCTCAAAAGTTAATAGGAGAACACACCTGGAGATAGACGGATGCCCGGCTTCATAACTTTTGTAAATATACACAGAGGAGCATTTACTTCACCGTGCCATCACTCTACCTCTGCATAATTACAAAGCAAAAACAGATGCCAGGGTAACCATGCAGAAAATGAACTTCTTCAATGCCGTCATATTAGTCTATGGTCTGTATGGCACAAAGGGGAGCACACTGGCAGCATTGGCCTTGGCATCAGGACTGCTGGCTCCCTTGCTCCTAAGCTCCAAATACCCAAAACTATGCTTGAACTTTATTTGATAGGACAGAGTCCGCTTGTCTTTTCCACGGAGTAGAGTGGTTGCCAGGAGTTCAGGAGATTTGTGCCCCCTCACCACAAGGCAAAAACATCCATCAACGCTGGGCATAAGGCTTTCCTCCAGGCGTATCTAGTCTCTGTCTCTGTCTCCACACTGCACCCTTCTTTATTTTAGTCTTGTCCAACTTGAGGAATTCAGCTCCCCCCACAGCAGTATTTCGAGTATGGGAGAGGGGAATGAAGGGAAAAGAGACTTTGATGATTAGTTCACTGTATAACTTAACAGGAGCAAGCATAATTTGCATTTTAAAAAAGTAGTGATGTCCTCCTAATGAGGCAAGCTGCTAATTAGTCATTAGATATTCTTTTTCAATCCCACATCATCAGCTCGTTGAGGGTAAAGCTTGTGTAAACATGTAGCCGTCAGCTGTTCGATATGCTTGGCTTTACCGAGGATGGGGAAAATTAAGCTGAGCACCTGGTTACAGCTGAAATACTGTATGATCCAGATACATGCATCACATGTTGATAATCGTTTATCAGCCGATTTTGATTTCAGTTCGGGGTTTTTTTTGCTGTATTTGTGACAATTGTATATATTAAAACTCAATGTAGAACTGGCGTCTCGAGGCTTTCAGAAACAGTCACACACCTTTTCATGCTCCACAAAGTCCACAAACGCAGTCCTCTCCACCTCCACAGGTTGGCCGTGTCTGTCGTAGAGCGCCAGGACAAAGTGGAAGAAGTTGGACTTGCGGAGATTTGAGGGCGGCTGCTTCTCGAAATGAGCTCTTGACAGGGCTACTCCGCTGAGGACAAAACCGGAAGAGGCAGTCGATTCACACTTATTACTGGAGATTATCATCCTGTGTTTAATAAAACTAATTTTTACAGACAAATACAAATATTTATTATTTGCTCTAATTAAATGACAGTTTACAAGCTAGGTATTAATATAATTATGGACAAAGAAATGGAAATAACAAACTGAGCTCCAAACAATTTGTCTGATTGAAGTGATTCTTGAAATCACTGCTTAGATTAAATGCGTCATAATTATGTTTAATTTACTAGCACTTCAAAAAAAAAAGTAAAATATATTAAAAGGATTTAAATTTATCACCATGCATTTTTCCTTTAAGGTTTTTATTTGATCCATTCAGTCATTACAAATTAATAACAAAAGATAAAGAAATGAAAGAAATAAATTAATTGATTGATTAATAATTTTATATAAATTCGACCTTTCTGGAAGGACCTAATTTGGACTGGGGAAAAAAACCCCACAGTCCTATAAAGCAAACTTACTGAAACCCACTGATTTTTATGTATTTATTTTAGCTTAAAAATTGAAAAATTCTCATCAGGATTAAGAGTTCTTGTCTGGGCTATAGGGTAACCAGTGCAGTAAAATGAGGGGTTCCTGGTCACACGACAAGCTGGGAGTGAAAAGTGTGTAGGTGATGGAGCAACATAGTTAAAATATTAGTAGGCTACTTAATTAATTAAAACAGATTAAAGATTTAGTCATGTGAAACGTTTGTCTCAATCCAGCTTAAAGAAGCAAGAGTCAGTTTGAGTGTGAGTGCTGGACAGAGTTCAGTGCGGGTTTAACATCGTTAAATGTTTCTGTAATTTTAATGCTTTCTGAACCAGACTTAACTCTTGAGTATACTGCAGATTTTGCCTTGGCATCCGTGGTTTTGTTTCTTTTTGGAAAACAAAACAAAACAAAACAAAATAAAATAAACAAAAAAACGTAGGAGGGAAATGCGCCGATTTTCTAACTCGCCGGCCACGATCTGGTGTTTAAAAATTAATTTAAGGTTCAATAAAAAGCTTTGAAAAGTGATTACTGATAACTGACGGTCCCCTGTTTGCTCTATGAAAACATTTAATCTTTATCTTTCTTTAATTGCAACTCGAAAATTATTCAAGTTTTTCCATCATTGTTTTCTCAACTTTAAAGCACACTTACGTTTATGTGTTGTAAAAGAAAAGAAAAGAAAAAAAAAAATGAATCCGCAAAGGATGACTGAACATCTACGGAAGCATAACAAACAAGACGAAGAATGATCCAGCAGCAGAAAAGCTGTTGTTTCTGTTGATTAAAAATCACACCTGTAAAGTTTTGTGGCTGCTGAGGATAAAAGTGTCTCTGAATAACCTCAGCTGCAGCTAATGCTCCTCTGGGAAAATGTGCATTTAACTTTAGCTACAAAGAGGTTTTAAAAAATGATCTCCGCTTCAGTGAATGAAAAGCTTTTCTTGTAAATAACTGATTAAATGCCTCTTGTGTGTTCCTTTATTTACAAAGACTAATAATTAGTTTTCCGTGTTGGGCAGCATACGGCTCCTTTCTGCATATAAGCATTGTTATCATTTCAAGCATAATTGTAATAATGATGTCATTTTTTTTCTTTTCGTCGTGTTTAGATTTTACGAGTTTGGGGACATTGAGTTTTACTGCGGACTGATGTCATATTTTGCAACAAGTAGTTTGCAGCTCTTTTCTGAAAGGATGCCTCTTCTATTATTGGACATTTAAAATGTTGAATATAAAGATGATTCTATCGTAAAAATAAAGTCAATCAAGTCTGAGTCCACCAGATGAAAAGACGGTAAGAACCTAAAGTCAGTAGATCAGCTGAGTTTGCTCTGTACCTTTGCGCCGCGACGTTCGCATCCACAACACCAACATTACGCACCCACGACCGGACTGGATCCATCTCCTCTCCAAGACCTCTTTCTTTTAATCCACTCGCTTCACGAACCAGATGCTCTTGGATTCCAAACATTTACACCCTGACCCGATCGTATAGGTACACTTTCTTAAACTAAGGAGAAAAAAACTGAGTTGGGCAGCTAAAACACTTTGGCACAGAAGAAAAGGTCCACTTCAAGGCGCTGCGCTCCTCCAGGGCGCCGCAAACGAACTGAAAACTTAGAGAGCTCCGGGAATAGAAATGACCGACGTTGTGCGATGCTTCAGAGGGCGTCTCAGTAAAAATCCACAAAGACTTTCTTTTATGATTCAAATGTTGATAGTAAATATATCCCTCCACTGATCTGAAGCATTGTCCAAGTGCATGTCTCCACCGTCAGTCCGAACGGCGCTCTGTGTTCAGCTCCACCGACAGCCGAGAGCAAGTCTGTCTCAAAATATTCTTCAACATATGAGGGTGCAAAAAGTCTTACTTAGTCACAGGCCAAAACGAATCAAACCAGTTGATCCGAGGGCCAGGAAGCTTGTACGGAACGACTGTCTTGAAGCATGAATGAGACCCTCAGCCGGGATAGAGCGTGGAGGAGGGGCCTCGGTGCCATATGGGATCGTTGAAATGGATGCTCTCATTGGTGTAAAGTGCATCCCTTGTTTGGTCTTCTGCCAGATTCAGCATCCAACCTGTAACTCCAGCAGCAAACTTTTTACACAGAGAAGTTTGACCAGATCATGAAGCAAAACATTTCGACCTTCATAATGCAGCAACGTTATGCATTTGCAATTTCTGTAAGTGAACGAAATTTCACGCATCGTTTCTTTGTGTGTGTGTGTGTGTGTGTGTGTGTGTGTGTGTGCGCGCGAGCGTGTGGCTGGAGGAGGGGTAATCATCAACATTCAATTTATTCAAATTTAAAAATATACTAAATGTTCATATAAGCTTTGAAATATTTACTTTTAGAATGTCTGAGTACATTTACGTATTTAAAAGCCAATTAATCCCGTTTTGTTTTTAGATTCTCTTGTACATGCTGCGCAGCTACTGCCCTGAATAGCGTGTACAGCTACTTCTCTTTGGTCTATTCATTCAAGTCAACATTTAACACAAGTGCGTCCTCGACAGGCGCGCATTCAGCAGCTCGACCGTCTGCTCCTTTGAACGCGCTGATTCCGCTGAGGACGCATCGCATCAGTGTCAGCCGCAACAATGGCCGTCTGGTCGGTCCATCAATCTCCACCAGCAGCCGACAAAGCTGCGCTCTGATTGGCGTTTGGACCGATGCCTGACAGTGCCCGAAATGAGTTCTCTTAATCAATACAACAGACTGTCTCAACAAATCCAACCTAGACACGGGACCCGTTACAATCAATGCTGTTAACAAACATGATCATCATCCTCCATAGCCTAGAAAAAAAAAAAGAAGGAATATATGAACTTAAAAGCAGGCTAATGAATTTTGAGACACTCTGACAAAGTTGCCATTGCTATTAAATCAGATGATTTCATGACTAAAGGCTCATATTAAACAAACGAGCAGAATGATACAGGATGATGGGCGCATTTTATTATTTGTGTTTTCTGATGTTTTATTATGTTTATCAGAGTCGAATCTGAAATGTATTTCGAGTTTGTTCCAATAATAATCTAAAAATCTTGTTTGGGGCATATTTGGAGAATAAAATTAATTTCCATTTATTTGCCCGGCTATGAAAAGGAAAGTCCCTTCCACGCACACGCACACACACACACACACACACACACACACACACACTTCGGTGCTGTTTCTCTGCCTCTTACCGAGACTATTGTCTCTGTGTGGAGTTTGTGGGCCTGGACAATGAATGTAAATCTCCCCCCTTTGGATCCCGCCTCAACTCACCATCTGCCAGCGCGGGACAAAGTCAGATGTTCCCCCAATTATGAAAGCAGTCTTAGGGAATCCTGCTGCCCAGTCTCCGCCCTGTCGCCGTGTCTCTCACACACTTTTCCTAAAATGACAGACAGCTCTACTTAACCTTAAAACCAAAAAAGTCTTTACATGATGATACACTAGTTAAAGATAAAATTCCTACAGTTCTGCCAGAAGCAACAACATTTAAAATATATCGCTTGTATGGAGTTTATTTATTTTTATTTATTTATTTATTTTTTTGTGGGGGGGGGGGGGGGGGGGGGGGGGGGGGGGGGGGGGCGCTTGTTTTTTTTTTTCGCTTGTTTTTTTTGGTTGTTTGTTCATTCTTTTGTTCGTTCGTTCGTTCGTTTGTTGGTTTGTTTGCTTGTTTATAAGTATTTTTGTTGTGTCCGCTTTAAATTAAAATGAAAAGATATGAAAAGCTGAAAAGTTTGGGCATTAGCTTGACCAGTTGCTCAGGGGTGTGTGGGACTGATGGAT
This sequence comes from Archocentrus centrarchus, assembly GCF_007364275.1. NCBI lineage: Eukaryota > Metazoa > Chordata > Actinopteri > Cichliformes > Cichlidae > Archocentrus > Archocentrus centrarchus. The sequence continues at coordinate 13,777,757 of NC_044354.1, read as the reverse complement.
TTCTCAGCCTAATGGCTCAAATCCTCTTAGGTACAGTCTCCTATCTATCTATCTATCTATCTATCTATCTATCTATCTATCTATCTATCTATCTATCTATCTATCTATCTATCTATCTATCTATCTATCTATCTATCTATCTATCTATCTATCTATCTATCTATCTATCTATCTATCTATCCCCCCAATAGAAATCACTCATCTACTGGGCAATTATTATCTCACCTTCACACCTGCCCTGCCCTTCAATGTGTTGCAGCCTATAATTTAATAATCGTGGTTGTTGTTTTTTGTGCACGTTGTGCATTGAAAAAGTAAACACATCATTCAGCAATGGTAAAATGGTAAAATCTTCTTACCATAAATTTTGTGTTTAGAAGTTCATTTAATGTTGACTTGTCCGACTTGGCCCCACTCTTCAGCCCCACAGGTGTGAGAGAATCGGCCCTGCTCATCACAACCCGTAAAACTTTCTAAAAGTGTGGCTTTTCTAATTTGGTGAAGCGGAGAGCCGGGGCGAAAATGAGGGATTAGTCAGACCACAAACGTCTTTCTAATCAATTTAACCCGCTGAGACGGTCAGGCCGTGCTTTTTAGGCAGGAGGTGGGGAGAGTGGTGGGCAGAGGGGATCTGTGACTACTAAACAAAACAATGGAGTATCGTGTGCCGCTCGTCCTCTCCAGCATTCCCCTGCTCCCATGGGACACCCAAATCCACTCTGCGTGGATGGCACGGTGTCCGCGGAGGTCAGGAGGGGCGTGGTTTGTGGGTAAGGGGGGGCTGCAGACGCAGCAGCTGGTTCCCGTCCCTCCTCTCCACTGTGCAGAAAACAACGTGACCCTCCGTCCCCAATCGATCGCTGTATTTGTTTATTTATTTAGGAAAGGATGCAGATCCCCGGGGAGAGTCGGTAACTGCAGGCTGGCTGACCATCTTTAGCTTAATTTCCTAATATCACAAACATTTGGAGTCAACTCTACACAAGGTCTGTCACGACTAAATTAAATATTTCCGTATATTACAAGGCAAAGACAGGAGAGAGATCAGTCTATAACTACAGTCAAAAACAAAGAGGAAAATGGCTATTAAATAAATAAATCTCCATATGACTGTTAAAGGCTGCTTTGGATTTTCCTGCAAATTGGGTCTATAATTTCACTGCAGTTTAACATCTGCTCAGCATATTACTACATACTTTTCACCTTCACTGCAGATATTTTGAGTATCAGAGTCAAAAAAAGGCGCACGTGTTGCATTTATTGCGCGTTCCTTTCAGTCATTAAAGTGTCCAAGGTTATTATGATATTCATTGTGTCAAGCACACACATAACTGTTACGGTGGTAAAACAGTCTAACATGTAGCATTAAATTAAGAATCAAAAACTGTCTTCAGTCTAATTTCAAGCCAAGCATGCAACAAGAAAACAAATAAACAAACAAACTTGGTAAAACCCTAAATCTAAATGAAACTTAGGGATCAGTTACAGCAAAAAATACGTTTTCTTTGTAAATTTTTAAAAATCCTTAACCTGTCCAGTGAGGTAAATTAAATCAAAAAGTCATGCTTAAAAGAAATTCATAACAAGTGATGCTGTGGCGACAAGTTCCATCAAATAAATAGATTGTGTCACCTCCAAGTGGTGAAGTGGTTTGTATACATTTACTCCCGTGAAGTACCTCTTTAATTTTACACTGTATTTCTTTATTTGTTAAATTCTTTACCTGTTTTCAGGTTGTTTGAATAAAAATCAGTGCATGTCAGCATGCAGAGGACTTACTATTAAACTGGCTTCATCTTATCAGAGTCACACATGGGGATATGCTTCTAAAAATGTTTTAGATAAAGTAAATGAAATCTCAGTGAGTCATTACCTTTCTCCTTAATCGTCCTTAAATGAGAAATCTGCTTTGGTTCTGTGATCAAATGGAAATGATCACAAACTTTAAAACCTTTTAAAGCAAAGATTAAACTAACTTATTTGTTTTGTTGTTGTTTTTGATGCTGTTGTTGTTGGGGGGGGGGGGGGGGGGGGGGGGGGTGGGTGATTCTACGTTTTAACTCAAGAACCAGCGTTATGCACAATGTTTAGCACAGGAACTTCATCCCTAAGTAGCTGTTTCTGCATACTTTCCTGTCAGTGAAAACCTGTACGACAGCGCCATCTCCTGGTCTGCGTGGGAACATTAAGCTGTGATTTTCGGAGAAGGCAAACAACCAAACAAAACAAAAAAATGCTTTATGTTATAATCTCTTGCATCATCATAAAATTTACTCAGAGACAGAGGTCAGTCTACTCATGTTTATTTATTAGGAACTCAAAGGCTTACACTCAAACTCTGTATGGTCAAAAGCATGAATCCCAAAAACATTTTAAAATATAAAAGGTTATCATATTTCATTATCAAGGAAAGGCTAAGAACACAATCACTTCTTAGGATTTTAAAAGACAGCTGAATAACTAATTAAAAACTTAATCAAACAAATATACAATAATTCACTCATGATTTTAAATAATCTTCATTAAAACCCTTTTTGTCTGATCAGTGTGTTATGCATATTCCTTCAATAACACGTTTTAAAACAGTTAAACAGTGTAGCATTTTAAAACTTTGTGCATTTCTCTCAGCAAGATTCACATTTGCTTGTTCTGCCTTTAATTGCTTTAGAGTGGGATGACTGTAATCTTAGTAATCTAACTATTGAGGACTAAGTACTAACTAATAATCATAAACTACAGGCAACATTTTAAAAGGTGCACACTACAAAACAAGTGGGGAAAAATGATTTTTTTGCGGTGTTTTGAGGATGTTATGTGTCAGTGGACATTTTACGCAAACAGCAGATGCCCGCTGAAGTAGCTGTCACTACTGATGATATTGCCACCCTGGTTTATAACCAGCCAGACCTTGTCACCCTTGCTAAGTCGAACATTAATGCTGCCACTGGCAATCAGGTAACCAGTATGCTTTGTGGTGTATGCGTGCAGAATAAGCTGTCCGTTTTTCAGCAGATCCACAGTGGCAGCATTCTTGTTGATTGTGAGGCTGAAGTCAAACTCATAAACACCCGGCTGATCACATGTAAACAACCCATTCCGGGTGTTATAGCTGCTCTGTTCATTGTAGATTACATCACTGAAAATGACTGGAAAGCCAGCTCTGGGGGAGCTGCTGCCAAGTTTCACTGTGAAAGCAGCTTTCAGTTGGTTGCCAGGAGGTCCAGGAGGTCCAGTGCGGCCAGCGGGGCCAGGTGGTCCTTTTGGTGAAAAAAGACATGAACAATATTATTTCAAAACATCCTTTCCACTGCAGCATAAGTTAATAGTAACACTTTTATATGAACTTAAATGTGGAAAATAGAACAGAAAGCAATGGATTTACCTGGAGGTCCAGGAAGTCCACGTGGGCCTTGTGCTGGAAAAAAAATGAAAGATAAAAATTAGTATGTTCAAAATGTTTACATTAACATGAGCTAGAATACAGGAAGCAGTAGAGTTACCTTGTGGTGGAAATGGTACTGGGCCTTGTGCTAAGGAAATGAAAGGGGAATCATTATTTCTGAAATAATCCAATACCAGCACTGACTTTATGGAGTCTAACATGTCGGAAACAATTTCAGAACTTACCCCCCTCCTTCCATGGACTGAGGTCAAAGGCGGGGATATTACTGCACTGGGTGTAGCCAGACCCTCGAGGGCGGTACAGGAAAGGTTTTTCAGGGAGTTCAGTGATACCAGTGTTATCACAGATTATACGGGCAAGTGATGCGTTCCTCAGTGAGCTCTTCTGAGCCTCAGTAAAGACTCCATCATTCTCCCACCAATGTCTGAAATGGAACAGCACTATGAAAGTTTAAACACTGAATGTTTAAAGTTTAAAGACTGAGTGTAACAGTGAGTCTCTGAACCTCAGCAATGTTGGCTGTGTAATCTCCTGTGTGCTTACCTGTCTCCCTGGCGAATCCTTTGGAACTGATTTGCAAGCAGGCAAGCAAACAGGGGTCCCATTCTTCCTCCAGGGACAAATGGCTCTGATATGCCCCCCAGCCACACATCAATGTTGTCAGGGGTGCCATAAAGATCCATAAACTTCCTGGCCTGAGCTGTGTTGTTGAGCACTTCAGCCAATTCTTCAAGAGTTTGTGGCTGTGACAGTCCACAGAATTCGCGCCACCGGTTGTAGCCTTAAAAGGATCAATACAGTTTAGGAGAGTTAATCTTCTGTGCATATGCAGTACAGCCCTTAGATATGTATAAGCAAACCTAATCCTATAAATCAGTCAAAGTGTATTTGTATAGCACCTTGCATACAAGTTAGTGGAGTTCAAAATGTTGAACTGATGACTGATATGAGCAATAAAAAAAGGAAATTTAAAAAATGTCAATGACAAAAAGATTAAGAAATTAAGAATATTTAGATAGCAAATTAAATAATTCTGAGACAAAAATAAATAAAGTACAAAAAATGAAGTTGTGCCAGATAAAAATAGACTACAAAGCATAAAATATTCATCAATCTCCAGTCCAATCCTCCAATCACTAAAGACATAATATATGCAATGCTAGTTAAAAGCAAAAATATTACACACACACACACACACACACACACACACACGGATGACTTACAGTGATAAAAAGGAACTAAAAAAACTGAAGCAAGCACTGTTGATAAAGCATACTCAATCAAACAGAAGTAGGTTAACATTTAAGGACTGCAAAATGAAGCTGACATTGTGCCAGAGTAGGGACTTTAAAACAGGCCCTAATAAGAAGCCTTTCAGAAGACTTCTGATTCCGTTGGTTGAGATTTCTTTTGGAGGTATGTCTGATTTAGAGCTGGCAAATGATTTGAATATTTTTTACAATCGTTTTAACTTTCACAATTTTAATGAAGAACTGGCTGTGTACAGGGATGTTTCCCCAAAACAGTCAGTTATTAATACTGACAGATTATCAGTGCTCAAATTATTTAAGGGGGTGAAAGAGCAGAAAAGTCCAGGCCCAGATAAAATAAATGGGTGTCTCCTTAAAAACTGTGCAGAGCAATTGGCTGGAATTTTTTTATTTCTTTTCTCAAAGTCTCTTGAGTTTCATAAAGTGCCACATATTTGGAAGGGCTCTATTATTGTACCGGTGCCCAAAGTTAAAGCACCTGAATCCTTAAATGATTATTGTCCTGTAGCTTTACCTTCTCTTGTAATGAAAATATTTGAGAAACTTGTGAGAAATGAAATCTTTTGTGCCACTGAGAGAAAATTAGACCCCTCCAATTTGCCTATAGAACAGGTAGGTGTGTGGAGGATGCTGTGTGCACTTTGCTCCGCAAGGTTCTGGAGCATCTGGATGGTGCTCGTAATTTTTCACGTTTGGTTTTTATAGATTTTTCATCTGCTTTTAATAGCATTCAGCCCCATATCTTAGCGAGACGTCTTATTCTGGTCTGGTATCTTGGCTCATGGATTTTTTTAACGGATAGACCACAGAAAGTGTGAGTCAACAGCATTTTATCAGATTTGCTTTTATCCTCCACTGGTTCCCCTCAGGGATATGTCCTCACTCCACTTTTATTTGTTCTCTACACAAATGAGTGCCAGAGCCACTATCAGAACAGATCCATAACTAAATATGCAGATGACCCAGTGATCATTTCTCTTCTCCATGTTGCAGATCCTGACCATGGCCCGGTTATAGACGATTTTGTAACATGTTGTGGGAATTTCTTCTTGGACATAAATGCATCAAAACAATGGAAATGACCACCGACTTTTGTCGGAAAACCTCATCCTTACCTGCTGTTCATATTCATGGCCAGGAAATAGAAATCGTGGAAAAATACAAATATTTGGGTACTGTACTGGACAACAAACTGTCATTTGATGCAAATACAGATGCCATTTGTGCAAAGGCTCATCAGCATATGCATTTGTTTCGGAAACTTAGAGGTTTTAACGTGGATAATATTTTTGTGAAAATGTTTTATTCTTGTTTTATTGAGTGTGTTTTTACTTTTTCTTTAATCTGCTGGTTTGGTTTTCTGAGGTTTTCTGAGCCTCAAGAACTCAAGAAAAACGAAGGTTTTTCTTGAGTGGCAAGTGTAAGTCTTAATGATCTTGCCCTCCTGTAGATTTATTTATTCTTGCTGTTGACTGCAAAACAAATTGCCCCTTGGGGATAATAAAGTATTTTGATTGATTGATTGATTGATTGATTGATTGATTGATTGATTGATTGATTGATTGACTGATTGATTGATAGATTGATTGATTGATTGATTGATTGATTGATTGCATTCTGATGTCAATCTCTACTTTTAATGTATTATAATGAATTATATGTACAAGGATTAAATAAATACCAGGGAGTCCATGGTCTCTTCCTCTCTGCATATTCAGCGAAGCTAGATCCATAGCCACATTAGAGGAGAATTGAAACAAGTGGTCCCTCAGCTCATCGCTCAGCAAGTGCTCCTGAGCCCCCAGCTTAGCCGGGTGACCCATCAATCCTCTTAGGATAGGGTCCACACCACCTGACAAACATGATATAATTTCATTTCTAAAAATTCATTCATTTTATCTATAGGACTAAGAAGATGAAGGTTTAGGCGCTACCTTCAAAGATGACCCTCCATGGTGAGAAAAAGGATTTGTGCAGCAGTGGGCTGGGGTACCGAGGGTGCTCCTGGTACGTCTCATTAAAACGGAAAATGAAAGGCTGAATCGTGATGTGAGCAAAACGGTAAGCAGCTGTGGCGAATACACTGGCGATGGTGGGATCCACGCTGCTATTATAGCCAGGGTAGGTGGACAGATGGGTGGCCATGATCTCTGGGCCAACAATGTGCGGTAAGTCGTCTCTGAATAAGAACACCTGAAAGACAAAAATAGACTCAGCAACTCCATAAACATTTTAATTATGTATAATTAAGATCATTCACGCTCCTCTCTAACCTCTATATATGCACCCACAATCTTGCGGGCCTCCTGGTAGAGTCTCTCTCCATTCCATTGTGGATTGAGGAGTGCCAGAGCGCGTGCCAGTCGGTTGTGCTCACGCATCAGGAGTGTTTGCATAGAGGTCAGTGCAATGTTCTCATTTGAGCGGTCATCACCTTAAAAATCACAGTAAACTTAAAAAAAAGTTTTGTTGGTTCTGTGCAATGCTTAGACTCAATTGAACACTTTATAAATGTGAATGTCAGTAAATTTGAAAGTATTCACCAGCGATAAAGCAGGGCACCTCCTGGGCAGTGGAATCATTGGTAGTCCGAGCTCGGGTGGCACACGGATTGATGCTCGCTGTGTCGAAGGGCAGAAGCTCACGGCCGTTGTCTTTAAACCGATCATTGACTCTCAAAAGTCCCTCATCTGTGGAGAAGTCCCGAAGTAAGCGAGCTTTGGCATCATCTGAACCGTAGACCTGACTTCCATCAACGAAGGATGTGAGAGTGTTGATCTGCTGACGGACAGTGATCTCGTCGAAGTTCAAACAATCGGTTCCGGTGCCACAAGCTGGAGCTGAGCGGGTGAAGGGCAAGCACTGCTTTGAATTAATGCCAAACCGGGGGTCAGTGCTGGGAATCTGTTTGGATGACAAGAGGCACTCAGTACTCACCCTGCATGCATTTGTATGTAAATGTGTTTTTTTCTGAGTAATGCAATGGCACTGACTAGAATGGGGAAGCAGGGCTCTTTGTGCACACAACTTGTGTCACAATCAGGGCTGCCAACATATGGGGTAATGGATGGAGAGGCAGGGGTGAAGGTCAGGTCGTGGTCAATGATCTGGGCAAAGAATGTCAGCAGGAACGTGTAGTTTGGGTCATTCTCTACTTGAGAGATAGCTGTTGCCAAAATGCGGTTGGACACGTTTCTTACCTGTGGATAAGGATGTGGAAAATTAACACTTTGGTGAGAGGATTTATGCACATATTTTTTTGCATTTCGCAGTGTGACCAGGAAGGATATTATTCTAAAGTGTATTACCAGGGGAAGAACATGACCGTTGATAGGACGATCAGGGGTCCAGCCTTTAGGTGTAGAAAAACCATTCTCATACACAGGAGGGACCAAGCGGAGAAAAGGTATGTTGGAGGCCCCCCAGCGGGTGTTTCTCCTAAGTGAGAGGAACAAATACACTGTATTCTATGGTTTGAAAGGGACACAGTGTGCAACAAAAGTCATCATCCAAGACCCAAATAATGGACATCATAATGAGTACCAAATAGCAATCTGACTTGCTCAAATGAAAGCTCACTGCGCAGGAAATTATTCTTTTATAACTTGAAATGTTAGAAATAACTGCCTCACCTGTTGTTGCAGACGCCACTTGCAGTGCGAAACGTGAGAAAATTTTGATTTTTCTCACAAGCAGGGATGCGCTGACTTGGAGAGCAGCCTGTGAGCTCAACAAGGGCCTCCACATCATGATCAGAGAGGAAATCTGAATAAGACAGCCAAGGAATCTAAATTAGTTTTAAGGCTACATGTCTGGAAAATGTAAAAAATAAATAAAAAGAAACATTTCAGATACACACCTGTGGCATTTACGGAGCGTTTGTGACGCCTTTCAAGATTATCAGTGATCATTTGCAAAGAAGCAGCCAGGTAATCAGCAGAGCGCACAACAATGCGGGAGACTCCTCTGGGCTGCTTCAGTAGCCGCACAACATCCTCGTAACGTGCGCCCCTCTTCACACGGTCCACGCTCCTGTGATGTGTGGGGAGGTCACATTTATAAAATCTTTCATTAAGACTATTCTACACTTTGATAGATTTTTGCTGCTGTGTCCTTCAGGGGCTGAAGAATGTACAGTAGTTTAAGAGATCTGTGCACTCACTGTTGCCTTGAATACCGATAGGCTGCGTCCACTTTGGCCTTTGCTGCCAGCACAGTTTTTTCAATGTAGCTCCGGCCCAAATGTGCTGAAAAAAGAGAAAATGTTTTGTTTAATTTACTCTTTGCTTCATTTATAATAACGAGGGACAATGGGACACTCCACATAATCCATGAAAATATTTGTTTGACACAATTACTGCATTTTACACAAATTAAATTGAAGACAGGAAAAAAACCATTTATTTATTTCTTTGACATCTCATCAATTATGTAGAAAATAGATATTGCAGATGGTAGAAGGATGTGATTATTTAAAATAATTTCAGTGATGAATGCGCATAAGCTCTTTACAGCTGTCAGAAGACAGAGGTTAGGCTCACCTTCATTCATCTGGCATTGCAAGCACAGGTAGAGGCCTACAGCCAGTAGGCACAGGAAGCGATTCATCTCTGCAGAACAAAGAGAAATATCACATAGGTATTAGTTCGTTTTTTTTTTTTTGTTGTTATTTCTTCAAAACCTGTAGTTACAATATGAATCAAAACCAAATAACTTTAAACAATTGATTATTTAATTAATGAAAATGATGAGAATGTACCTGTGAGAGTAAGGTCTTTGTATTCTTTTTTTCTTTTGTGTTCTAATGTTCTGGAGCATCCACCTTGATCTATCAGCTGCTTGCTGGAAGTCTGAGCTGCTCAGAGTCACAGCTTGTTTTTATAGAGCCAAAGGACAAAGGTGTTATTTCATGCAACATCTGCAGAGAGGAATTCTGCTTAGATAAAACATGAATTTTCTCCTTCCTGGTTCCTCCTCTGGAGCATCTTTACTGGAAATATATTTCTCCATCAATTAGTCGCTTTGAGAAAGCGAGATAACAACATTTTTGACATTTTCAATTTCCATCCATCCATCCATCCATTCTCTTTTGCTTATCTTTTACTGGGTCGGGAGGGTTGTCTATAAAAAAGAACGGTTTAAAAATATTTTTCCACTTTTCCTAAAGGAAAAGTATTTTTAAACAGTTCTATTTTATTTTATTTCAGTCGGTGGTTATTATCTACACAATGCTCAACAAATAAAGAAACACAATATCAGATATGTAGGTTTTCCAGCTTTGGTGAAAGAAACATCTTATGAGATTGGAACTTAAAAATGGAAACTCCCATCTTCATCACCAGTGAGAAGGAGACAATTTCCTGCATCAATATTAATATCTACAATCAGCTGGAACATTTCTATTCTGGCATAAGAAGTGACTGCAGGTTCGCTTTGCGGATTTGTGGATGCAATTTACAGGCATGTTTCACCTGATTTTCTGGATTTTTATGTTCGTTCTGTAATTCTCCAACACATTTAATTTGACTGAAACGCATCATGCACACTGCTGTTGCTACATAGGCCTACTAACACCGACACAGCCTCATAAACCACACTAAGACAAGTTCTACAACACTTATTAAGTAAAATTAGCATTTACAAAGAAAGTAAAAAACAATATTTTGCTACAGTGAGTGCGAGAGTGTCTTTGTGTGCTAACATGGTATCGTGCATGTGCATTAAAAATGCTGCAGAGAACAAACTTTGGCTACCAGGATATTAAAAAACAAAACAAAAAACACAGCTCTGAACCTTTTACAAACTCTTAAACTGTCTGTATGGGAGGCACATCTTAGACTGGCAGTTCGAGTGATCCAGGAAGCCCGTGGAATGCTCGATGGACTGTAAACAAGGTGAGGTCCTTATTGTTCTTTTCATCGGTATTCTCAGTCAAAACACTTTTTCACGTGGGCCACTCCTTGCCAAAGAACTGAAAGTGAAACATCACCATCCATCCTCTTCTGCTTATCCTGTTTGGGGTCACGGGAGGGGGGCTATCCCAGGTGACATGGGGCGAGAGGCAGGGTCCACCCTGTGCAGGTCGCTAGCCTGTCGCAGGGCTAACACAGAGAGACAGACAACATCCATACTCACATTCACACCTATGGGCAATTTAGAGTTTCCATCCTCCACTCACTGCAGTTCAGTGTTTAAAGGCCCAACTCTCCCAGCTCATATGTAGAATAGGCTGCCGGGCCTTTTTGAATTATTCTCCGCTTGTCATTAATCTTTTCATTAGTAAAATATTTCATGGTATGAAAGTAAAGACAGAAAGGTAAATTTGTTACGGACATGTTGGTGTAATAAACAGCCCCTAATGTAATGAATTTGATCAAGTTTTTAAACTGCGTGTCTCCCTGCTGGCACTTTGAAGGCCAAGGCGAGCTCTCTCATTGTAAACCCATCAACTATATCCTTCCTGTTGGGATGCAGTGCAGAGTAGACTTCTTAATTTTATTTGCTATGCAGTTTGCCTTCATGGCTACAGTAAAGCCTGAAGACGGGTGATAAAAACGTTCTTTCTTTAAAGAAAGTTTGGAGCTGTAATGTTATTTTTAATAGATAAACATTAACTAAAAGGTAAAACTTGCTTGTTACACCCATGAGTCTGATTTTTTTTTTTTTGGCTGCTTTTATTTGTGTGTTTTTTTGTTTAATATGATGTCTTTGCTTATCTTTTGGTAAATAGACTGTAGTCAGTATAATTTACAAAGAGATTATATGTGGAATAAGGAAATGACCTGTTTTGCAAGTATCCTTATGACTGCTGATTTTGTACCTATTCTGTCTTCTAGACTGTTGTCAATCCAGTCATTTTTGGCCACTTCAAACATCTAAATAGAACTGCTGCCCTCTTGGCCAGATCGCTCTTGAAAAATAGATCTTAAAGTCACTGAGACTTTTTACTTGGATAAATCAAAGAGATCTAAAAGTCACTTTACCAAAAACTGATTGCAGCTTCTATTTTGTGACAGGAATGTTCTTTCTAGCTCAAAACAACTTGCTATCATTTATGAGAGCCATGTTTGGCATATTATAACCCACCAAGTCATTTAGACATCTGAATTTTTTTTTTATCAAATACTATGTGTTGTGCCAAAAAATGAACGGCTGCCAAAAAGTGAAATAATCACACAAGCAAACATCAAACAAACCATACATGAAAAGCTAGGAACAACAATTAAACACATCCAGAATCAAAAACATGAACAACTAAATAAATAAATGAGGATACAAGGATACAAAGCAAAAACCAATTGAAAACCCTGGAAGAAAACCTAGAAACCCTAAACTTTTTACTGGCATGCTTGACAAACAATTTCCATTTTTGCTCATGCTCGGCACAACTTCTGTGGTCCCACAGTTTTCAGGTGTCACCGCCAATCTGAATTAGACAAAAAAGGATACACAAATATTAAGGGAAAATGGTTGTACAAATTAGTAATGGTTGCAACACTCAGATTATAAAGCAGGCCATCATGCCTTAGAACTACAATAAGTCGTTTTCAGTGTTTACATGTTCTGTTACGTTTTTCACTTTGCATTTAATTTTTTTTATATTTTGCATATTTTTTTAAACAGAACCTGAGGAGGACACATAAAATGTAAGCAGTGACCCAGTGAGTGTCACCATGGCAGAGGTCAGTCACGTCATCTGCAACAAGAGGACAGTAATTTACTTTTAATAATCATAAACAGTGTTTATCTGACTAAATAATAATAATGTAGCAATAATAAATAAATCTTCTAAAGATGTTCAAGCTACAATGACACTGTTTGCCATATAATTTATATATTTAAGAGATACCTGTATTTTCAAGAAGACAAATAGCAAGCTGGTGTGTTAGGTGGCAATGCTTCATAAGTAGTATATGTTAGATGTTGTTATATGATCTTCACTGACATTCATATACACTCATTGGAAACTTTATTACAGTTGTGTTCAAAATAATAGCAGTCCAACACGAGTAACCAGATCAATCAATCTTTTTGGTAGAAATCATATTACTACATGGCAAACAATTTACCAGTAGGTGTAGTAGAGTCATAGAAAACCAACAGACCCAACATTCATGATATACATACTCCTGAGTCTGTTTAATTGAATAATTAATAGAAAGGGGTGTGTTCAAAATAGCAGTGTAGAGTCCAATCAGTGAGGTCATTCATTCTGTAAAAAAAAAGGCGTCACTCAGGTGGCCCTTATTTAAGGATGAAGCCAATACATGTTGTACATGCATGTCTCACTGAAAACCTGAGAAAAATGGGCCGTTCCAGACATTGTTCAAAAGAAAAGTGTTCTTTAAAATGTTGATTGAAAACGAGAAAACATATAAAGTAGTGCAGAAAATGATAGGCTGCTCGGCTAAAATGAGCTCCAGTGCTCTAAAATGGAAAGCAAAGCCAGAGAGAAATGGACAAAAACGGAAGACTACAATTCAAATGGATCTAAGAATAGCCAGGATGGCAAAGACTCAGCCAATGATCAGCTCCAGGGTGATCAAAGACAGTCTGATGTTACCTGTGAGAACTGTGACAAGTAAAAGACACCTGTGTGAAGCTAATCTGTCAGCAAGAAGCCCCCATAAAGTCCCACCGTGGAAAAAAAAAGGCATGTGCTAAGAGGTTACAGTTTGCCAAAGAACACATTGACTGACCTGTAGAGAAATGTAGAAACATTTTGTGGACTGATGAAATTAACATTGTTCTTTTTTTGATCCAAGGGCCCCAGACAGTTTGTAAATGACCCCCAAGCTGTCACGGTGAGGGGCTGTGTGCGGAAGGAGAGGACCCAAGTGCAGGACATACGCAGACGTGAACTAAAACTTATTTACAGGGACTCGAAAAATACAAAATACAAAAACCCAAATTCTCAACCAAGGCAATAAACAAACTAGAAGCCTGGGAGAAAGCAAAAGCAAAATCCAAAACACACAGCTAGGAAGGGAACACTGGGGGAAAACAATGACGACGACGCAACAATGAACAAAGGAAGACTCAGGGCTTAAATACACACAAGGGGATTAGGACAAGTGGAAACAACTGGGGAAGCCAGGTGAACCAAATGAACCTAATGACAAAGGGGAAGAAAAACTAAACACCAAACACAGGGAACACGAGACTGTCAAAATAAAACAGGAACTGACTACACATAACAGACGCAGACCTAACACTGAAAACTTGACAAAGAGAACATTCACAAAACAACAAGGGAAACTAAACCTCATACTCAAACAATATAACTATAAGAAACATAACCTAAAAAGTATAACAAAGAAAGCTACACAAAAGAAACTCAAAACGCTGGGCCACCGGCCCAGGACCATGACACAAGCACTGAATTCAAGCCACAGTATGCTCTGAAGACAGTGAACATTGGTGGTGCAAGCATCATGATATTCAAATGTTTCTCTTACTATGGTGTCAGCCCTATTTATTGCATACCAGGGATCATGGATCACCTTGCATATATCAAAATCCTTGAAGAGGTCATGTTGCCTTATGCTGAAAAGGAAATGCCCTTGAAATGGGTATTTCAATGAGACAATGACCCCAACCACACCAGTAAGCGAGCAGCATCTTGGTTCCAGACCAACAAAATTAAAGTTAAAGTGTCCTGGGACTTCCCCAGAGCCTCCTCCCAAAAGGACATGCCCAGAACACCTCACCCAAGAGGCGCCCAGGAGGCATCCTAATCCGAGCCACCTCAACTGGCTCCTCTTGTTGTAGTGGAGCAGCGGATCTAGTCTGAGCCCCTCCCAAATGGCCACACTCCTCACTCCTCACTCCTCAGGGAGAGGCCAGCCACTCTTCGGAGGAAGCTCATTTCTGCCACTTGTATTCACAATCTTATTCTTTCGGTCACTACCCAAAGCTCGTGACCACAGGTGAGGGTAGGGACTTAGATCAACTGGTAAATTGACAGCTTCACTTTTATGCTCAGCTTCCTCTTCACCACGACAGTGTAGTGTCCACATCACTGCAGATGCACCCCGAATCCGTCTGTCAATCTCACGTTCAGCTCTCCCATCACTCAAGACCCAAAGATACTTCAACTCCCCCATCTGGGGTAGGAACTCAGCCCTGAGCTGGAGCGGGCACGCCACCTTTTTCCAGCTGAGGACCATGGCCTCAGACTTAGAGGTGCTGATTCTCATACCAGCGGCTTCATACTCGGCTGCAAATCGTTCCACTGTGAGCTGGAGGCTACTACCTGATGAAGCCAGCAGGACCATATCATCTGCAAAAAGCAGAAATGCGATTCTGAGGCCATCAAGGCAGAAGCCTTCTGCCACATAGCTATGCCTAGAAATTTTGTCCATAAAAATTATGCACGGAATCGGTGACAAAGGGCAGCCCTGGTAGAGTCCAACACCCACAGGAAACGAGTCCAACTTATTGGCAGCTATATGGACCAAGTTCTCACTGTGGTTGTACAGGGACTGAATGGCCCGTAACAACAGGCCAGACACCCACAGGATTCCCACAGGATACCTCAAGGGACACAGTCAAATGCCTTCTCCAAGTCCACAAAGCACATGTAGACTGGTTGGGCAAATTCCCACGCATGCTGGAACTCCCTTGAGAGAATAAAGAGCTGGTTCAGTGTTCCACGACCAGGACAAAAACCATATTTTCCCTCTTGAATCCAAAGTTCAACCAACGGATGGACCTTCCTTTCTAGCACCCTGGCATAGACCTTACCAAAGAGGCTGAGAAGTGTGTTCCCCCGAAAGTTGGCGCACATCTTCCAGTCTCCCTTCTTGAAGATGGGGACCACCACCCCAGATCTCCACGCAATGTTGCAGAGGCAACCAAGACAGCCCCACAACATCCAGAGCCTTCAGGAACTCAGGGTGAATCTCATCCATCCCAGGAGCCCTGCTACCAAGGAGCTGCTTAACAACCTCAGTGACCTCACCCCCAGTGATGGGTGAGTCCTCCCCATCAACCCCAGACTCTGCTTCCACTACAGAAGACGTGTCAGTGGGATTCAGGAGGTCCTCGAAGTATTTCTTCCACCATCTGACTACAGCCTCAGTTGAAGTCAGCAGCACTCCACCTGCACTATAGACTGTTTGATTAGAGCACCGCTTTCCCTTCCTGAGCCATCTGACAGTTTGCTAGAATCGTTTCGATGCCCTCCGAAAGTCTTTTTCCATGGCCTCACCGAACTCCTCCCACAGCCAAGTTTTTTCATGGGCCACTGCCCGAGCCGCGTTCCGGTTGGCCTGTCGGTACCTGTCAGCTGCCTCCAGAGTCCCACAGGCTAACCAAGTCTGATACGACTCCTTCTTCACCTTGATGGCTCCCTTCACCTCCGACAACCACCATCTGGTTTGGGAATTACCACTACAACAGGTACCAACCACCTTGCAGCCACAGCTCTGAGCAGCAGCCTCAACAACAGAGATGCAGAACATGGTCCATTCGGACTCAGTGTCCTCAGCCTCCCTCAGAATACTGTCGAAGTTCTGCCAGAGGTGGAAGTTAAAGATCCTGTGGACTGGGGCTTCTGCCAGGTGTTCCCAGTGCACCTAAACGTGTCACGAGGGTGCGCTGTCCAGCTTCCTCCCCCGCCACCTGATCCAACTCACCACCAGATGGTGATCAGTTGACAGCTCAGCTCCTCTCTTCACCCGAGTGTCCAGAACATATGGCCGCAGATCTGGTGAGCCGATTACAAAATCAATCATTGATCTGCAACCTAGGGTTTCCCAGTGCTATGTGCCCTTATGGACATTATGTTCGAACACGGTGTTCATTATTGGTAAACTGTGGTTTGCACAGAAATCCAATAACAAGAGACTATTTGGTTTCAGCTTGGGCAGGCCGTTCCTCTCAATCATACCCCTCCAGGTCTCGCTGTCATTGCCCACATGAGCGTTGAATTCCCCCAGCAGGACAATGGAGTCACTGGATGGAGCACCCTCGAGCACCCCACCCAGCGACTCCAAAAAGGGTGGGTACTCTGAAGTGTCATTCAGCATATAAGTGCAAACAACAAACAAGAAACTCATTTACAGATCAATAACCAAAGTGTGATTTATGGAAGCACAGGAAACTTCCCCATCCTTCTCTGCAGAAATGGAAACTATTTCTTGTTGGGGAAAAAATTTCTAAGAGGGAAAAAGTTTAACTTTGCTTGTAACTTTTATTCCTACTTGACAAACCTTCTTCTGCCGACTGATGTACATTGTTATTATTTCTTCATAAATGTAAAGGTTTCCTTATGTTATTTCAGCAGAGGAGAATAGTATGCTTTTATTCATCTAAAACAATCTGAGGATTAACATCCTTAAGTCCATAAAGGGAGGCTCTCTTACAGAAAGAAAAACACCTTTGAAATTTATTCTGATGTATCTGTCATGATCCTGGGCCAGTGGCCCTATGCGCCTTGTCTGAGTTATGTTTTCAGTTCTGAGTTAGGATTTTAGGTTACTATGATTTTCTGTTATAGTGTATCTGTTTTGTTCTCATGTCTTTAGTCCTTTGTATCTTGTCTTGTGTAGTTTTGTTTTGTTATATTCCTCAGGTTGTGTTTCTTATAGTTCAGTTTCTCAGTTATTGTTGGGTGATCTATTTAGTTATTTATGTATTCAGGTTTCTCCATTTATCTTGCCTGTTTTGTTCCCATATTTTGCCCCTTCTGTGTTTAGTTTCCCTTCCCATTGTTTCCTTGTGTAATGTTTGATTCCCTCTGTCAGGTTTTCTGTGTTAGGTTTGCATGTGTGTTAGGTTGGGTCACTTCCTGTTTTTATTTTGGTAATCTTGAGTTCCTTGTGTTTTGTATCTAGGTTTACTTCCCCTTGAGTTGCCAGTGTATTATGTTCAGCTGTGCTCTCACCTGTTGCCCATTCCCTCGTTATTCCTTTGTGTATATATTGTCTGTGTTTCCACTCATTCGTTGTCATTTCCTCGTCTCTGCATGGTCAGTGTTGTCTGCACCGCTCTGCTGTGTGCTTCATGTCTCATGCCATGTTCTTAGTTCTTGTTATGTCCATAGTTATGGTTGTGGTTATGCTTATGTTTATGTTCAAGTTCAGTAACATGTACTGCTGGCACCTTTCCAGACTTTTTTAAATAAAGTCCAAGCTAAATTATAGCTCTTGCCTCTGAGTCCTGCTTTGGGGTCCTCTGCCTTGCCTGCACCAGCAGAACATGACAGTATCATAGTAAGCTAGTTATTTGTTGTCTATGTGATCATGACTTATATTAGAAAGGCGATCTCTGGAAGTGAGGAGAGAATAGCATTGCTTGTGCTTACAGAGCTGTTATTGGCAAACTCTCTGGATATCTTACATGTCATTTTAACTATCGAATTAACAGTAAGTCCGACCGATCCTTCAAAATGATCATGTTAATTCTGATACTGGAGAAACTGCATTTATTTCCTGTGCTCCACACAAATGGAACAATTTGCAGAAGCTTTTAAAATAAGATAATGTAATCATTTCTAATTCATTCAGATGCATTGTGTGTCAAGACACCACTGTGTGTCAGGATCGTCACGTTATCCTCAAGTGCTAAATGCACTTGAGGGTAACGTGAGGATGGGAAACGGTTGGGCACACGGCTGGGAACAATTAACATAATTATTAAAGGGGAAGTTAACCCAAACATAAAGCACAGAGCAGAAGTATTACCAAAATAAAACAGGAAGGGAGAAACAACCACATAGGGAGGCAAACTCAGCACAACACTCAAAGCATAACAGAACCCAAAAGCTCTGGATCAAATCCAGAGGCCATGACATTGTGGCAGAAATTGAGTAGACATGTATTACATGTATTGTAATCAGGGTGTCTCAAAAAGAGAACTTGTTTTCAGGATTTATTATAATGGATACAGTCATTAAAAAATGTTTTCTTGGATCTGTGCCTTGATGCCTTTGATAGTCAAAGCATTTTAAATATAAGAAGTGAATTTTAAATCTTGTAGCTTGATTATCCACATATGTTACTAACTTGAGATTCTTAATCTGTCATCACTACCAAGTTGGTAAGCTTCAATACTAATGTCACAACAACATACAGGTGACAGCCAGGAAATCAAGGGCTGTTTTTGTTATACCTGATTTCCCAAAATGGGAGTGCCTTGTTTGTATATACTGTTTTGTTAAAGCTGAGCACAATTTCTTCTCTTCCTCTTTGACATCTTTATGCTATGGTATGTTATGTTATTCTATCATTATCTTCTTCTTAGGGTAGAAAATGCAGTTTGGCCACATGCTGTCAGGAAGTATGTTTCCACATCAGCTATCTGAGGTTCAGTAGAGGTCATTAAATATTGCAAGTGTAGTCATATATTCCCTCCTGCAGTAGAATTAATGGCAGATAAATTATCTTTACAGTCTAAGCTATTGCTTTGTGATCTACAGGTGGTCTACAGGCTTCCTTTCTATACATTGACCTCAGTGTAACTGGTGTGTAATGTTATAGTCATCTATCTGTTGTGGGACTGGGACAGAATGGGATGGCACTAAACAACTAAACAGAACCCCCCCATAACAGAATTCATGTTTAAACATGTTAAACAGGAAAACTAGACATTTAAACCCACTAGCTTTTCCTGCTCTTTCTGCAACATTAATTTAAATTACATGTCTCCAATCTTATTGTACGTCCTGTATAATGACAATAAAGGCATTCTATTCTATTCTATTCTATTCTATTCTATTCTATTCTTGGTGGACACTAGTGTCATTGTCGTGGGCTGGTGACCCAGTGTGTTTAGTTCCTTTTTGTGTAGTTCTGTTTTTGTTTTATTTCTGATTGTGTTTACTGGTTTTTCTTATAGTTTAGCTTCTTGGTTTGTTATGGTTTTGTCAGTTTAAGAAAAAATAGGTCAATATATTATCTATGGCTCCAGTAGTGAGAAGGAAAAAGAGAAAAAATAAACTCCATGAAAATTGCTGTGTGCACTGTTGATCTAGACATTTTAATAATGTACGCTACTGAGCTACATTCCAATTCTCCAACAGTTTTGTGCTCTGAGAGGAGAAACTCCTACAAATACACATGGAATGAGGCCAGCCTAAAACATACCAGCTGTGTCCACCCCTTTCAGTGTAGATTTGCACTGCGCATCTTCATTAAATCCTGTCAGCAGCTTTTCAATGCCAAAAGAAGGTTTTGCAGAGGCACAGACTGTTTCTTAATCTTTCTCATGGAAACCACAAATCACTTTTGTATAGTTTGCTTTTCTTTTCTCTGATCTGTACTACAAAATATGGAAACTTCTGCCAAAACAACAATTAATGGGAGAAAGATCCAAATACTTAATATCTGACTCTTGTTGTATATAATACTCACTTTAATAAATACCTAGCATTGCATGACAAATGCTTGTGAGTTTAGTGAAGTGTTAGAATCAAAAAAGAAAAATATATAAGGAAAGCTATGGCTAGGTTTGGCAGCCCAAAAGATAACTAACTTGCTTCATATGATGAACTGAGCACCTCCCTTCTACTGTACTGAGTTTCATTTCTCATGCATTTACATATTAGTTTGCTGTTTTTGAAAGGGATATTTGTATGTGGGGCGGTGCGGTGGTTAGCACTACTGCCTCACAGTTAGAATACCATCTGGAAGGCCTGGGTTCAAGTCTACCTTGGCCCAGGCCCCTCCCTCTCTCTCTCTGTGTGGAGTTTGCATGTTCTCCCCATGTCTGCGTGGGTTTTCTCCAGGTACTCCGGTTTCCTCCCACAGTCCAAAGACTTACTGGGGTTAGGTTAATTGGAAACTCTAAATTGCCCATAGGTGTGAATGTGAGTATGGCACTGCATGAAAAGTGGGTTTTTCGACAGTTTCTTGTATGTAATATTGACGCGCGCCTTGAGTTTTAGGGCTCTCAGCAGGAGGCTTTGGCCAGAACAGTAAACTGTAGGGAAACTGCCGTGAACTCTCTGTGTCAGTGCTCCCTCAGCTCCCCCCTCTCCTCAGGTCTAGGGCAGGCTCTCATATGTAAAGGAGGTTTCTGTGAGTCATACAAATGCAATTCAAGTACTCACCAGTGGTCACCAGTATTCACAAGTGGTCTACCCCTCCCAAGTTGTAACCAACATATTTTTATTTCTACAGCGAAACATTCAAACAAGACTAATCTCACAAGAAATCATTCTAATTTATAAATTTGAATTATCTAGTTGGAAATATATTTTTGGAAGTTTTCAGCTTTTGTCCCTTTTTCCAATAAGGCTGTGAGCTTCTGTCTGTGAGCTTCTGTCTGTGAGCTTCTGTCTGTGAGCCTTTGTCATGGAGTTTTTTGTGAACCCTGAACTTTAGTGGACTGAGGGAGATAAACAAAGGCTATAACTTGATTTTGGTGACACCACAAGCATTATTTTCATTGAAAAGCATACTCAGTTTTCAGTCTAATTCACTGTAACAAAAAGTCTGTCACACCATCATCCTCTTCTGTGCAGTGGCTTCCCAGCTAGCATTGAACATTCAGACAACATCCCATAACGTTCAGTGAATGTTCACATGCATTAATGACATTAAAGACTACCAAGGCAGATGGAATACGAAAATGTATAAACTTTTACTTTGCTATACATGGATGTACATAAGAGATATCAGTAAAACCTTCATGAGAAAAATGTAAATGTAAAAAGGTAGATAAAAAAAAATAAGGAAAATTTTAATGCAACAGTCACCTTCTCAGTTGTCCTGCTTAAACAGACAGTGGATGTGTGAACAACACATCTTCCAGCTCATAGGGGGTCATTTTGACTGTTGGGTTTTCTGTGTATTATTGTAGGGTCTTTATCCACAATACAAAGTGCCTTGAGGCGACTGTTTGTTGTGATTTGCTGCTATATAAATAAAATTGAATTCACTTGAAATGAAATGAATTTAATTTCCGTGTGGCAGCTTCCTCGCCTGTGATTGGACAATACAGATCACGTGCGGGATCACGCTGAAGGTCTGTAGGACCAATCAGTGCCTTCCTTCTCTTCCGTTCAAACTGAATGGTGGTTTTTGTCTACGCTGCTTTCCCGGTACGACAATGGAGGGCGTCGTCTATATTTCAACACCCCAGAAGCTCCCGGTGAAAGCGGGCCTCTTTACCAGCCAGCCTCAACCAGCCCCGCTGCAGACGAGAAGATGCTGCTGGCTGCAGTGAGTGGGTTATCGACTCAGTTACTCAAGTTTGTACGAGCGCGACTGAAAGACAACACGGCGTCTATTGTTTAGAGACTCGATGCTTTGGACTCTAACAAAGCCTCACCTACAGAAGGACTCGAGGAAAAGACGGCAGCACGATCCGAAAACTGCGGTAAGACTTGGTCGTTTCGAAAACAAAAATACTAAGAGTGGAGGAATGGTCACAGTAAGCTGACAGACGTACTGTGATTTGGTTTCTTATTTTTATTTCATCTTACAGGAAGCAGTTCGCGGCCTGCACAACTCTGAATCCAATAAAAGCCGGTATGATCCTCTGCAGAGGTAAGAATCAGAAACAAAGCAGCAGTATTCAATGTGTGGAGGAGAGAAGAACTTAAAATGTTTTTACTCTTATTTATTTTCACGTTTTTTTCCACAGACTGTGACCAAAATCACTGAAGTACTTTTATCAGTGTTAAATTATTTCAAAGTACTTGTTCATTTGTCTTTTATTCACAGGATGCAGGAGTTGGTACTTTGTCAGATAACCATTGTTTCTGATGACAAAGATGGGCTGATTAATTTTTTTTTTTGCATTCAGGGTCTTATCTGCTATGTGTACATTCAAAGTCAAGAGACTCAAACTTTCAGTGTAGTTTCCTGATTTTTCACAATATTTCATATAGTTTCATAATGACTTAATGTGTGCTCTGTGTCAACAGCTGCTGGAGGCGAGGACGAGTGACCTGGCAGTGAAGGAGGTTGCCTTCTGGGACGGTGTCACCACTGACCTCATGTTGGATGAGGAGGATGGCGTCTCAGAGGGCGTGTCGGGCTGGATTAAGACCCCCAAGCTTCCCCAGCCAGGAGCTCAGTGACCTCTGAGCCAAACTGCAAGACAGACTAGAAGCTCACCCTAAATACAACACTGTGCACCATAAGTGTTTGTATGCTGGACTCTGAGAGAAAGCCACCACCACATGGCCCAGAAGTAGCAAAGCATTATATGTCATAATGTTTTTGTTTTCTTTATATATATGATTATATGATGTGTGTGTGTGTGTGTGTGTGTGTGTGTGTGTGTGTGTGTGTGTGTGTGTGTGTGTGTGTGTGTGTGTGTGTGTGTGTGTGTGTGTGTGTGTGTATGTGCATATTGCTTTATAAATAAAACAAAAAAAAAATATTCAAACTTGTGCCTCACAATTTGTTTCTCTTAATTGAATTCCTTTTAGTTGAGGTTATTAGCATGGCACGAATACAACATAACATACAAGGTATATCACAGAAATAATAATTAAAAATAATTTTTATTACTGGGTTATTATTTATTAGGGAGGGGCTTACCCAGGCCTGTCTTTATAAAGGCCAATGGGGGGACAGATCTACCAACCAATCACATGTGAATACTGAATTGTGATGTCATTTTTATCATCCAATGACTGAGAAGCCACGTGGGTCTCTTGCCGCTGCTTCGGCTTGAGGCGCTGCTATTCATATGTAAAGTGGAGTCGTTACATCTCCCGCCTGCCGGCTCCCCCCGTACCTTTACCCCCCGCTGATTCTAGTGGTACGTAAACGACCATATCCGTCTCAGGCGAAAGAATATGCGCTGCCCCGTATGCTGACGAAAGCTGACGATAACTAGGTGCGCCCGCGTCAGTATACGGGGACGGATATGCCTCTTTTCGTGCAGTGTGGATGATATCTGTCTCTCTGTGTTGGCCCTGCAACAGGCTGGCGACCTGTACAGGGTGTACCCTGCCTCTTGCCCTATGTCAGCTGGGATAGGCTCCAGCTCCCTCGCGACCCTAAACAGAAGAAGTGGATGGATATTTGTATGTGTTTTGGAAGTGAACAAGGGGAATAAGAATGCATGCATGGCATTAACTTTGTTACAGGAGTTCTCTGACTCATTAGGATTATTGTTTGGGTTTCTTGGGGTTTTTTGTGCATTTATCATGTGAAAGTATTTTGTTGCATCTAGTGGAAATTTTTCTGTTAAACATGAGAACTCAAGATGAGTTAGTATTAGAGTTAAAGGGCTGGTGCCAAGGTGAGTCAATAGATGAGGCTCATGCGGTCTTGGTGGATGTAAGAAGAAGATGTAACTGCAAACTGCTATTGAAGAGATGTAGCAAACAATGAAAAGTCAGGGACATGTTTGTATCAGAGGCCAAACATTAGGTTTGCAGCAAAACAGATTCCTTGTCTTATGTGAATACAAGCAGGCCGTGAAACAAGACATGGTTCTCTTGAAGTGTTCAGAAGAGAAAGGAAGGACACGCACATCCAAAGATAATTGAAGACTGGGTGTTAGGCCAAAAAATATAACAAGGAGACGGAGAAAAGGGTCTGTACACCGGCAAAGCTCCTGAATAATATTTAATAGGAGACAAACCTTAACAAACGTTTCGGGCCATAAATTGTCCTTCTTCAGACTTGACAAGTCTGAAGAAGGACAATTTATGGCCGGCTAAAGATAAGTCCATAGGTGATCTGCGCACATTGATCCTGGAAGGAGACACTGCTGCTAATTCAACAGAAGCTATTTTGCATGCTGTGAGTGAATTACTCGACAAGACCACATACTCAAGTGCACATGGAAGCTATCACCACTTAGGAACATTTTCGTGGTTGTCGCCCACCACAGCTAGAAAGGAGCAGTGTAACTCCGAAATGACAACACAGGCACGGCTTCTTCAAGACTAGCACTTTGCCTTGGTTTATTGAACTCTGTGAAAACTACAGAAATAAAACATAAATTAGTTCCAATGAAGGCACTTCATCACGTTGCAAGTAGCACATGTGCTTTAAAAAAGTACTTCGGAGGTCATAGGCAAATATTCTTAAAGTCTTGTGCACTCTAAATTAACATAAAATAATTAGAACACTATAGAATACAAATTTACAGAGTATTACAACACAATAATTACCAAATACCTTTTAGTTAGTGAACTGAGCAGGCTGCTGCAGATAGCTTGATTCACATCCTTTGTGCATTCCTTTCTTATGAAGCTCTCACAGCCTCTTGTGTTCACACACAAACCTCGCAATAATAGCACTTCAATAAAATTGTCCTTTGTGGCAAAATAAATGCTTCTTATACATAAAATAAAATATATTTTTACATTGTGACTCACAACTTAAACCCAAAATATTTTAACTGTTAGAAATGAATATTAATTTCTTCTATGCATATATCATTTCAGTGACACTTACACTCCCACCAAAATCACTAAATGCTCCTCAATGGGATTTCCATCCTTGGAGCTTACTTTAGGCCAAGGGTCTCAAACTTGCGGTCAGCGGGCCACATTCGCTTTCCCCTCCAATTAAGAGGAGTTAGCGAAATGTCAAAAAAGTAACTTAAAGGGCCAAAATGTTATATTTTTGACATCAAATCGCAGACCGGAAGTAGGGGGCGTGGCCAGATGCGGCCCATGGACCGCGAGTTTGAGACCCCTGCTTTAGGCCAACTGTGAAGCTTGTCTCTAAAGCATTTTCCTATAGTGAACAGATCTCCAAAACACTTTTCCAGCACCTTCCAAGCTGAGTCATAGGCTTCATCTTTGCCCACTAGAAGAAATCCTTCAACCGCTCCCTTTGCAGGTCTACCGAGATACTTTGTGAGATAATAGAGTCTCTTTGGAATGTTTTTTCTTTCTATCAGTTTCAAATGACAACTGCCAGTCTTTGAATTTCAGAGGGTTGCCAGTAAACAATGTAGGTTCTGGAGTTGGAAGTCAGTTAGCACTTATTGCTTCGGCTAGTATACCAACTAGATCAAAATTTGGCTGTTCTTGAGTGGCAACAATGGGAACTTGTGTGACTTGAGGGATGAATGGTGGACTTGATGCTTTGAGTGTTTGGCTTGTGGTGGCCTTAGGCTGTTCACCAGGAATTTGTTGAAATTGTTTTATGACTGTAGAAGTGTGTGTTACAGATCCAGGGCTTGTAGCATTATGGACCTGGGATATATTTAGAGCTTGAAAAGGAACGTGTGTTGGAACAGGGATTGCTTGGATTTCAATTCCTGATTTAATGCTGTGTAAAAAACTCTAACTTTCAGAAATACTTTCAGCTTCATCGTAAACCTTTACTCGAGCTTTTGCAGCATTCAGTTTTTTTAACTTCTTCCAAGCATTTAATCTTTCTGTGTTGCTCTTCCATCGCTTGCTGCCTTTTGAAATTCTCATGTTCCAATTTTTTACAGTTCAGCTGTTTCCCTGTCTTGCTCCTCCATTACTGCTAATACTATTTCTTGAGATGCAGGTGCCTCAGCCTCTGCTTCCAGTCTTTTGATCATTTGTGAGCATGACTGAGCTGAACTACCTTCAGACCTGATTTTGACCTTGACTTAGTGCTTTCAGATCCTAAGCACCACCGAACATCTAGCCACAGCTCTTCATCGCCTTCCGCAAGGTTTTTCAGCTCTTTTGACAATAGATGCAGAACATGATGCACATGCATCTACTTTGCACCTTTAGTCTGCATCAGGAGTTTGTATTTGTCGTATTTGTTCGTAAATCGTTTGTACATTTTTGCAGGTGATCCCTATATTGTTAATCAGCTCATTTAATTTGCTCTCTGAAGCTTCTTTTCTTAGAATCACTTTGCTCAGTCTTGCTTCATATCTCCATTTTTCAAGAACTGCATACCTGTGTTGGAGGCTTTTAAGTTTCTCCTCTTGATGCTCTTTACTCTTTTCCAGGGTTCTAAATTTACTTTTTTGATCACCAGCCAATGTGGCTGGTAACTCTCTAAAGTTACTGGCCAATCAGAATTCCCACTAGCCAAATTTTATGCAGTAAAAATAAGAGAAATGAGTGTCACTGAATGCATTTGATAATTTTATTAACATTGTTAGCATGAAAAACACAACACCTACCATAAAATATACACAGAAAGAGCAAACAGGTTTGGGATCAATCTATCTATCTATCTATCTATCTATCTATCTTTCTGTGTATATATATTATTTGAACCACGTCTTCAGAGCTCTTCTTCATCAGAATCTTAACTACTCTCATTTTTTGCTGCACGTTTGCGCACAAAGTTAGGCCTGTCCTCATCATCACCTGCCTCGTTCCTCTTCAATTCAATTCAATTCAATTCAATTCAATTCAATTTCAATTCAATTCAATTCAATTTTATTTATATAGCGCCAAATCACAACAAACTGTCGCCTCAAGGCGCTTTGTATTGTGGGTAAAGACCCTACAATAATACAGAGAAAACCCAACAGTCAAAACGACCCCCTATGAGCAAGCACTTGGCGACAGTGGAAAGGAAAAACTCCCTTTTAACAGGAAGAAACCTCCAGCAGAACCAGGCTCAGGGAGGGGCAGTCATCTGCCGCGACCGGTTGGGCTGAGGGGAGAGAAAGACATGCTGTGGAAGAGAGCCAGAGATTAATATCAATTAATGATTAAATGCAGAGTGGAGTATAAACAAAGTAAATAAGGTGAATGAGAAACAGTGCATTATGTGAACCCCCCAGCAGACTAGGCCTATAGCAGCATAACTAAGGGATGGTTCAGGGTCACCTTCTTCTCGCTCCTCTTCTCCCCCCCAGCTGCCCCAGTCTGTCCAAGTCCCAACCACCGCCGCATTTAGGTTAAAAGTTTTTACTAAGCTAACGTTAACTCCCTCCTCTTTCAGTGTGCTCTCTGTTTAGTTCTGGCCCCATTTACTTCGCTTCTACCTTGAGTTGCTCTCTGTCTTGCTCTCTGAAGTCTGTTCAGTGGTGTTAGCGTTCATTTCCATGGTTTCTCACGCTATTTTCACTACAAATTGCACGCAGCCAATGGGCGTATAATGTCATGACATAGCGTTAAGGCATATAGTGTTCATGGGAAATGTAGGAAGTACTGCCAGGGGATAAATGAGAACGGAGCCTTATGTATCATGCATGTAATGCCTCTTGCATCACTGGCAAAATTGGCTAGCAAGTTTTTATTAACACTCGCCAAAATGATTTTTTACCCGCATTTGGCGGGTTGGCAGGTGTTAATTTAGAACCCTGCTCTTTTCGGTCAATGTTCTTACTCTTTCATTTTTACAGTCTGTGGTTCTGAAATTTGCTCAGTATCATTTTCTTCCACTTCAGTACATGATACAGTACAGCACTCTAAGATCTTTGTCAGACATCTTGTGAACTTACAGTAGTTAAATGTCAATGCACTGTTTAAATTGTAAAATACTCCTTCAAATTTGTAACTTATATGTGATTTGGGTATTACGTTGGGATTACCACGATGCCGTCACTCACTGTAGCTGCCGTATTTTAATGAGCTTCTCATCGGCGCTGGCTGGGCGACTTTTCACTGTAACTCTGAAATGACAACACAGGCACAGCTTTTTCAAGACGGGCGCTTTGCCTTGGTTTATTGAACACTGTGAAAACTACAGAAATAAAACAAATTCTTTAGGCACTTCATCGCGTTGCAAGTAGCACATGTGCTTTAACAAAAAGTTACCTCATGGCCACCTGCCACTTTGGAGGTCCTAGGCGAATATTCAGACCTTTTAGCTAGCGAACTGAGCAGGTTGCTGCAGATAGCTCAATTCACATCCTTTGTGCGATCCTTTCTTATGCAGCTCTCGCAGTCTCTTGTGTTGCAGACACACAAACCTTGCAATAATAGAGGTTCAACAAAAAAAACAAAAATTGTCCTTTGTGACAAAATCAATGCTTCTTATACATAAAATAAAAAATATTTTTACATCGTGAACCACAACAACTTAAACCCTAAATATTTTAACTGTTGGAAATGAATATTAATTTCTTCTATTATTTCAGTGACACTTACAAGCAGTTTGACCACTGGTTGGGCCAAGCACAACTCATGGCGGAGGAGTGCAATTGCCCTTTTAACCCCTTAACTGGCAAGGGCCCGGTGACGGGCCGTTTGTAGTCCCTTTTATATGGCAGGCTAGACCCTCCCATTTTTATTGACACGTCATTCGGCCAATCATGTAACTGGCTGCACCAAATCACCTGACAAAGCTACGTGACGCCCTCTGAGTATTATTGGCTCTGGGAAACCCATTTCTTAACATGATTGGCCGAATGAGGTGTCAGTCAAAATGGGCGGGTCTAGCCTGCCATATAAATGCACTTCATTCGGCCCGCGGACCAGACGCAGCCGATTAATAGGCTATGAAATGGGTTGTTCAGAGCCAATAATAACCAGAAGGCGTTATGTAGTTTTTGTCAGGTGATTTTTTTGCTGCCAGTTAAGGGGTTAAAGAGAAAAGACAGTGAATGATGGAAAGTCTTAGAGACATGGTGCTTGAGATTGTCAAAGCAGCAGGTACTGGCAATCCTGTTGGCCCTGAAGCCTGCTTGGGGGCACTTGAACATGCTTTTGGGACAGCAGAAACAGGCAAAGAGGCTCTCTGACTTTCTTAGATGTCTAGAACAGTCGTTAAACTGGGTCGTGCAGAGAGGTGGTCGTCTTCCTGGTTGTGCTGACAAAGTAAGGCTAGAGCAGTTGTTGCATGGTGTTACAGCTTTTGATCTGATGCTGATAAATCTTTGTCATGGAGTGAAAAAAGAAAAGCCCCCTTCTTTTCTACAACTATTTAAAAATTTTGTACAGAGGAAGAATATGAGGCCTCAAGGGGAAAGCTCCATGCTGTTGTGCAGAGTGCATACGTAAAGCAGAAAGTTGATGAAAAGCAGACCGAAATTCAGAGCTTGAAGTCTGATATGAAGGAGCTCAGGTCATTAGTGGCTGCTTGCTGTTTCGAAGCCAATTCAAGACACGCCAACTAGCACTGACCAGACTCCCCATAATGCTGTATCCAGTGAGTGCAGTTCTGACAGGGAAATAACTGCATTGAAAAAGCAGTTGAAGTGCTTGCAACAGAAGTCCACAAAGAAAATAGCTGAACCACAAGCAGCTGTGTCAACTGCAAAGATGTCAAAGCTAGCTGCTAGCTCTCCACCAAGATCACTGAAAGTCTCAAAGGAACATTTTTATCATTGGTGTGGAGATTTTGCAGGGAAGAGTTAGAATCAAGATGCTACAGGCTAAAGTTATCACAAGACTAATTCAAGCCATGAACTGGTCAAAGACCACCAAATCATCTGCTGATCCCACTGCTAGCACAGTGAACTGTTCAGTCAAGAAGAGGGCTGCTGAAGTGCCTGAAAATGTGTGTATTCCAAATGGGCTGGTTGAGCTGCCTAGCCTGGTCCCACTGAAAGTTAATGGCCAACCCTGCACTGGTTTATTAAATAGTGGCTCCCAGGTGATGATCATTTTTGAACAATGTTACCAGAAATCCTTTCTGATATCCCCATTCATCCAATATCTGGTGTATCCTTGTGAGGCTTAAGTGAGTCAGGTTTTAGCTACCCCTACTGTGGTTATGTGGTAGTTGACCTTGAGTATCCAGCTGAGGTTCTAAGAACTACTCAGACTGTAACTGTCCTTGCCCTCATATGCCCTATTCCAAGAGCTGATGACAATACTTCTGTCATTGTGCGTACCAATGCTGGCCATGTCAGACGCTTGGTGAACCAATGCAAGGACAATGGTGTTGACTTCATGCAGCCACAAGGCCTTTGTGTCTGTGCAAATAGAGACTGAACTGTACTCAGATGCATTCCTGTTCCTTTCCAGGAGGATGACGAGGCTAGTCTTGTCCTATGGATGGGTCCAGGCCCTTTGACCTTACCACCACATGGCTGTGCACCAGTTGTGTGCAAACTGAAGAAGCCTGTTGAGCTGGAAATCCTGATGATGGATTCATTGCTAGCAGTCACTTTACCTGCTGATGCTTTTATTCTTCCCATGGTTGTGTCCAGTGGGGCATTAGATGCCAATCGTTTCAAAGTTCTAATCAGGAATGAGTCTACAAGAGAGATTTCTATACCTGTAGGAACAGTGATTGGGAGTGTGTTTCACATTGATTCTGTTGTTACCATTTTGTTACTACCCTATAACACCACCGATCACCACTGAAGCAACTGTTATGTGCCCTTACCTGCCGCCAGCAGCTGTTTAAGACCAAGCATATCACCGCTGATCAAAAGGATTTTAATTACCATAATTCCACGACCATTTGTCCTATTGGAAAAATTCCAATGGTGTCTGAAAGCAGCACTATTGCGGTTCACAAACAATATAGGGTCATTATAGTAATTGTTGCTGAAATTGTTTCTAGTCCCCCCATGCTGTCCAAGCCTACCTCGGAATATGAGCGAGAGATACATGACTAAAGCTATACCAGCTCCACATTTCGCCCAGATGAACACAGTCTGCGTCAGATGTTGAGACACCAGAGCATACTAAAGACAAGTGGGCTACTGGAACTAGAAGGTTACCGCATAAATGGACACAAGATGAGAACCGGGAACTGTTGGAATGCCATTACATGTGTAATCCCAGTGAAAGGGGTTACATGAAGAGGATGTGGGAGCTATGGAGTCTTTGAAACCCAACTTCCAAACTGACGACGAAACAACTTGTACCTCAGTGTACCCAATCTCGGAGTGTGGGGATAATTAAATCTTCTCCTAACCTGTTGTCCTAGCTCCCCCTTGCCATAGCTTTTTGGTACATTGGAACACTGAGCTACAAGTTGTTTCGCCGTCAGTTGGATGTTGAGCTTTCAGGATTCCATAGCGGAGTAGACTGCCTGAAACTGTGTGTAAATTTAGAAATATTACTACTTCTATGACACAAAACAAATTTTTACATTATTTTTAGCTAAGAATGTAGCTGTGTAAAAATCAAATATCTGCTCAATTTATCAAGATATTGCTTAGTTGCAAAAGTGTTATGATGTTTTTGGAGATGTCCATTCCGCTGCTCTAACAGTAGCTGTTCGCTCACTGGCCAGATGAGGCTCACTATACGTGGGGAGAATGCCTGACTCTTGGCACATCATTTTCAAAACTCCCACTGGTTTTTGCTGAGCGGAAGCGCAAGGTGGTTGGTGCCTGTGGTGATAACCCCGAACTAGATGGTGGTCACCAGAGGTGAAGGGAGCCATCAAGGTGAAGAAAGAGTCCTATTAGGCTTGGTTAGCCTGTGGGACTCCGGAGGCAGCTAACAGGTATTGGCAGGCCAAGCAGAACGCAGCTCGGGCAGTGGCTGAAGCAAAAACTCAGCTGTGGGAGGAGTTCGGTGAGGCTATGGAAAAATACTTTCAGAGGGCATCGAAGCGATTCTGGCAAACTGTCAGGCAACTCGGGAGGAGAAACCAGTGCTCCACTCACACGGTCCATAGTGTGGGTGGAGTGCTGCTGACTTCAACTGAGGCTGTAGTTGGACCGTGGAAGGAATACTTCGAGGACCTCCTGAATCTGACTGACACGTCTTCTGTAGTGGAAGCAGAGTCTGGGGACGAGGGGGATGACTTGCCCCACCGAGACAAGACCAAGACTTTTAGGGTCCAAAACCAGTCGAGACCAGGACCGAGGGAGGGCGAGACTGAGACAAGACCAAGACCAGTGCCTGACGCTACTTCAGCCTCTCCACCTTTCATTGCTTCAACTGAGTCTTTACTGTATGTACGACCATTCTCCTAATAAGATATCATTACACATATCTAATATACTGTCATACATGTTGATAAATTATGATCAGGTGTTGCCCTTGTGTTGTGTAACTGTTACAAACACTGATGTTACTCTTTTTTAAAAAACAAAGTAAGTCCTGCTGCTTTTTCAGCCTTTTAGTTGGTGGTGGCATTGTGCTGAAATGAAATAACAAAACATTTTGGCTCCTGTAGCTAACTTCTAGAAAATGTTAGCAGTTAAATATTGGATGAGTGACCATCCCAGGATTAAGATGACTGAAAAAGATTTCGTTTCTATATATGAAAGTAAATTGACAACAAGGCATTATAATAAACAAGCCATATTCACGGCAACATTCCCAACAGACCATTTTACCTCATTCAAAAGAGTTTCTGACTCCTGCCGCTGTCTCCACCTCCCAAATACTCCCAAACACACTGTTCAGAGGGGGGTGGGGGGACGATGTGATTTGTGTGTGAACAGCATACAAACCTGAAAGCGTCCCGCATGCGCAGTAGAGGACGCAATAACGTCACATGTAGCGAGCATGCTCAATGTTTGCGGAAGTCGCACGTTTTCCTTCCCGCGTCCGCATAACGGGACGCAGAATAGTGACGTTTGTCGAGTTTAAATGACGTGCAGGTCGGATAAATGCGACCTGGCCATACACACACAGGTCGCATTTGAAAAGATTGGATTTAGGACCACATATCCAATTTGTGAAAAATTTGAAAAAAAATTGGATCTGTGTTGTTCAGACTGGCATGAAAAGATCAGATACAGGTCACATGGGGGCGAAAAAAATCAGATTTGGGTCACTTCAGGCTGCAGTGTGAACATAGCCGTTGTGAAAATGTAGCACGGCGGCAATATCTTATGCTCGCAAGAGCTCTAAAATTTCCGACAACGCCACCGGAGGAAAAGATCCCTCCGGAATAATAAATAAATTACTATAAAAATTACAAGGTTCACAAGTTCGAAATGCACCAGGCCAAAGAAGAGGGATCTCTCTTAATAATCCAATAAAATACTTTATTTAAAACAAAAGAAGAACACACAATGAGCAATAAAACCAACATATAGTTAATAAAACAAAAATACTCAGCTGAACAAAAACACTTTAAAAGCCTCCCAGACTCGGCCACAACAACCCTACTAGGCCAAGGGAAAGAATGATAAAATAAAACAATAATTATATTGGGAGGTATAAACGTATGGACTCACCAGTGGCTGGACTGGATCCGGACCGAATCACACACACACACACACACACACACCACACCACACACAAGGGTGCACAGCGCCACAACGTCACCCAGTGCAACACTGCACCATAATCAGCCACAGGTGCAACGCAACAGGCGGAAATGGAATGCAAGCCACCGGAAGGGAATGACCACCAAACTAAAGCCTCACTCGGCCACTAAAGATCTTGACACAGTGTGGCACTTTACTGCATAGTTTCACACTGTGCTCAAAGCTTCAAGGTTTTTGGTGTGACACTTTTACATTTCTGTCCAGTGTTATAAAGTTACAATAAGCCCAAGTCCAGTGTTAATTATCTTTGGAACCTCTAAAGAAGTACAAGGCCTATGGTGAGCATAGGCCTTGCATAACAGTGCACAAAGGAAGATCCATAAAGACGTGGATGAGTGAGTTAGGTGAGGATGAACTTGACTGGACTGCACTGAGTCCTGACCTCAACCTGACAGAATACCTTTGGGATGAATTAGAGCGAAGATTGCCAGCCAGGCCGGGTTCCGGAAACTTTTCATATTCCTCATACTCATTGATGATGGAACAGGTTAGTTGTCGAACTGTCCGCTTTCTTACAAAGTCTGCAAACTGCAAACCACCTCCTCGCCTAGGAATTAAGGGGTAGACTGCGAGGCTGGCGATGTCTGAATTTCTTCTCCTGGCGCAGCGTGTTCACTCATTTCCAGCTTTAGGTGTGTTGTTTAGGCAGCTATGCTAGCGCACAGTATGGACACTCTCAATGCGCACACGCAGCAGCCTATACTAAAGCATAAAGTAGTGAATGCGCAGAGCCGAGGCATTTTGATTGTTATTTTTTTCCTCATTAGCATACTCAATAACGTCAGCATGCACATCGTTAACACGGCAGTTACGATATTATCGTAGACGATATATATCGCACACCCCTATTCTGATGTCTTCTTCCAATCCAGTTAGCCATTTCATTTAATATACACATTTAACACCCACCCCCACCCCATTTAATTATGTCTCAGAATTACTATGGTTTTTACTTTGGATTTGTTTTTTTGGTTGTTCGGTTGGGTTTTGTTTGTTTGTTTTCCCTTTTTTTCTCTGTTTTTGTATGCCACCACCTTTAAGGGGCACTGTAAAACAAAAATGAGGCATAAATCATTTGTGACCTTTGTGCTTTTGTATTGTGCTTCTAATTAAAAAAAAAGAGAGAGAGAGAAAGATGTGTTGATCTGGGCACATAGCCAAGAAAGTTAAGCATCTGCCCTACTTTAAATGTGTTCTCTGGAGCGATGACTAATGCCTCTCCATCTCACAGTCCAATGGACAAGTCTGGGTTTGGTGGTTGCCAGTACAATGATACTTGTCTGACTGCATTGTGTCAAGTGTAAACTTTAGTGGAGGCGGGATTATGGTGTGGGGTTGTTTTTTAGGAGTTTGGGTCAACCCCTTAGTACCACTGAAAGGAATTCTTAATGCTTCAACATACCAAGACATTTTGGACCATTTCATGCTCCCAAACTTGTGGGAACAATTTTGAAATGGCCCCTTCCTGTTCCAACATGACTGCATAACAGTGCACAAAGGAAGATCCATAAAGACGTGGATGAGTGAGTTAGGTGAGGATGAACTTGACTGGACTGCACTGAGTCCTGACCTCAACCTGACAGAATGCCTTTGGGATGAATTAGAGCGAAGATTGCCAGCCAGGCCTTCTCACACATGCACAAACAATACCTTAGATATGACAGAAATGTGTTAATCTGGGCACATAGCCAAGAAAGTTAAGCATCTGCCCTACTTTTGCCAGTACAAGAATGAACTCAAGTTCATATGCGTGTGAAGAATGACAAGCAAATACTTGTAGTAATTTAGTGTAGAATTTGATATCATTACACCTCTTGGCGGGTATGAATTTGGTATGAATCAGACTGTAGTTTTGAGAATAATAAGTCCATGTGATGGGTAAGATGGGTCATCCACAATGTAGAGAGCTTTGTGAATGCAGCAGTTGTTAAAAATTGTTTGTGACAGATGAGAGAGTCTCAAATTATGTCACAAACTCTCACAAAATAGGAGATCATGGTTTAATATAGCCATGGGTACTGACTGTAGAATAATTGTACACCACAGGAAATTGTAGTTTTAGGAACTTTTGTATTGTACTAAATACTGTCTGCCTTTGTTGGATTTTAAAATAATACCTCATTCTGTTTACTGATAATACAGAGAGCTGCAACATTGCTGAGTCATTGCTGTGTTTATTTAAAACACACACACACACACAATCCATTAGTCGTGACAGAGATGTGTTGATCTGGGCACATGAACAAGAAAGTTGAGTAGCTGCCCTACTTTCCACCAGGTAACCACAACTTATACATGTAGATAAGATAAGATAAGATAAGATAAGATAAGATAGTGTTTATTTGTCACATGCACAGTTATACACAGTACAATGCACAGTGAAATGTATTTTGTACCTGCAACCATATATACACACACATATAAATAAGAAGAATAAAAATTAAAAAAAAGTAATTCACACTATACACTATACTCTATATACTATACACTATACACACTTTTATAAATTATAATATTTACATTGTGCAATAATGGTCCAGTTAGGGCTCAGAGTTGAGCAGACGGATGGCTTGTGGGTAAAAACTCTTCTTCAACCTTTCAGTCTTAGCCCTCAGGCAGCGGTAACGCCGGCCTGATGGGAGCAGGGAGAAGAGAGAGTGTCCGGGGTGGCTGGGCTGTTTTAGGATCTTCATGGCCCTCAGCCTGCACTGCTTGGTGTAAATGTCCTGCAGGTTGGGGAGGGTGGTTCTGATGGTCCGTTCAGCTGAACGAACCACCCTTTTTAGGGCCATGAAGTCCTGCTTGGTGCAGTTTCCCATCCAGGTGGTGATGCTCCCACGCATGATGCTCTCGATGGTGCAGGTGTAAAAGTTCCTGAGCACCTTGAGTGGGAGCTTGAAGTCTCTCAGCCGCCTGAGGAGGTAGAGACGCTGTCTGGCCTTCTTCACAGTGATGTTTATGTGATGAGTCCAGGACAGGTCCTGTGAGATGGTCACTCCCAGGTATTTGAAAGTGTCCACTCTTTCCACCTCAGCACCACTGATGACAAGTGGATGGTAGTCCCTCTGCTGCTTCCTGCTGAAGTCCACGATCAGTTCCTTCATTTTGCTGACGTTGAGCAGGAGGTGGTTCTCCTGGCACCAGTTCTTCAGGCGGGAGACCTCTCTCCTGTAGGCTCTCCTCATTGTGAGAGATTAGTCCCACAACAGCAGTGTCGTCAGCAAACTTGATGATGACGTTGGACTCTGACGTGGCCTCGCAGTCATTCTCCTGTCATGTTCCACTATATGTTGATTTTGCAACTCCAAAAAGTAAAATCTGTCACAGCGGATGGTGTCCCAAGCAGAGATAGGACCCAAAATGGACTTAGCAGACAGACATAAACCTTTAGTAGCTTTATTGCAGAGGATTTCAGGCAACATACAATACGCTTCAAGGAGCAGATCATGGCAAATAATCCAACGGTAGGAATCATCAGACAAAACAAGGAACAGACAAATACACCACTATGAGGGGACAAAATAAGAGCTACAAAGACAGATAATAACTCAACTGGAAATGCAGGAAAAAACAGAACATAGAAAATCATAATAAAGAAATCTTAAACACCAAAACTCAAAAGTCCAAGCCAAAAAAAACCCCAAAAACCCCACAGTCAACCCAGACAAAAGAGAAACCGGCAGAGACAACAGAATTCCAGAGGCTGTCCACATGGCCAGCAGCAGAGACAAAGATGCTCACGAGGCTGGCCGTGAGACCAGTAGCGTAGACGAGGCAGATCAGGAGGCTGGCTCTGGGGCCAGCGGTGGAGACAGAGGAGCTCTCAAGGTTGGCAGCAAAGATTCTTCAGAGCCTTGGCAGGTGGTCACCAGGACACCTTTGGTGGCTTGACTAGCGGCTGACGACAGCAGTGGAGCACCTACAGTGGTCTGCATCCCATTGAAGATCCTCTGGTGGCATGGCAAGAGGCAGACAATGACAGGGACCCACAGCTGACTTGACAGGTGGCTGGCAACAGTAATGGAGACCCTCAGGCAACTTGACAGATGGCCGGTGGTATAGACGACAGATCCCCTCTAATGACTGGCTGGACTTAGAAGCTGGCACTCTGGTGAAGCAGAAGCCGGAGGCTCAGACTGGCTGCAACCCTCTGGAGGCCGTAGGCTCAGCTGGCACAGCTGACTTCTTTTTTCAAAAAATAAACTAGCAACAAATATAGTGACTTTTTTGGGGGGGGGGGGGGGGGGGGGGGGCTATGCGGTACGAAAGAGAGAAGACGCGTCCTCTGACTGCTCCGAGAGAATGTGATCAAAGTTATTTCTTTCCGTATATTCTTGTGCATGGTGACGGTCCTGGTACTTCTATAAACTGTTTTAGGAGCCACTGCTTCAGTTTAATGCTCTACAAAGCTTTCAACATGACTTCTACTCATCCTAAGCAAGACACATCGAAGGGAGGCCGCAAAGCTCAAACCCCTCCTGACCCAGGTATGCCGATAGCGTCAGCTAACCCCATTGATGCTGAAATGATGACAATGATGACGTCCCTAAAGAATCATATCTTTGAAAAGATTGACGCTATGTCTGCTGGCTTGCATGCTGAAATCCACTCGGTGAGACAGGAGTTAAAATCCTCAATTGAATCTCTGCAGCACATGTTAGATGCTCACACAATTGCTGTGAAGGATCTGGAGCAGGCTAGCACCAATCACAGTGGCCGAATCACCGAGTTTGAGATTGCTGTGAAGGGACTAACTACACAGCTGCAGCGTCTGGAAGACAAGTGTGAGGATTTGGAAAGCAGGTCACGGAGGGATAATATTCAGGTGACGGGCATCCCAGAGGGGGTTGAAGGGCCCCCGTGCTACTGACTTTATATCACAGCTACTACAAGATTTGCTGGGCCTACAGGAGAAACCCCTCCTCGACCGTACACATCGCACTCTACAGGAAAAACCTAAGGATGGGGACCCTCCTCGTCCTTTTGTTATTAGGGTTCACTTCTTCCATGTACGTAACCAGATTTTGCAGCACGCAGGAGAAGCATCTCCCCTGTATTACAAAGGCAAACGTGTGTCGCTCTTCCTGGACTTCACCGCTTCTGTGGCCAAGAAACGGGTAGCATTTGGGGCGGTCAAGTGTGTTCTCTGCTCTTGATGTTAAATTCGGCCTTTTCTACCCAGCGGTCCTCAAGATTACCATGCCAAATGGGATGACTCGTCGCTTTGAAGATCCTCTGCAGGTGGCAGATTTTGTTAACAAAAACTAGCAGGTCCCACTGTAATCCTACAGTTTCTCCTTCCTTTTAAATGTCATCATGCACATATTTATTTTTTTTTCTTCGAAACACTATGCATAGATGTGTGGGTTTGTGTGTTTTTTCTTCTTTCTCAATATGGTTAAATGACAAACACACCGATAATTGAAATCATCACTCTCAGGTAGCATAGGTTTTTTTCCCCTTTTTTTTCTTTTTTTCTTTTTATTCTTCTTTCACAGCTACCATGGAGTGCTTTTGGTTGTTGTTGTGGTTTGTAGGGCTCGCATGCATCTCACTTGGGGAGATGCCAGTGCTGGGGTTGGGTTGGGGTCCAGCTGGATGGCAATATCCTTCATTTTGTGTACTTCACTTCATTGTATGTGTGTTTGTTTTTTGTATTTTTAATAGGTACGTTCACTGTGCAGCCTTGTCACATCTCTGCCTGTTTATTTTGCTGACATGCCCAAGTTTTGATACCCAGATGTATGGCCCAGCATAGGCTAACTGAAAAGCATGATGGTGGTGCTCTGAAGTTTATTAGCTGGAACTGCAAGGGTCTTACTCTAACTCCCCAGTGAAATGTACAAGGGTCTTATATCATCTTCATCATTTGGGAGCTCAGGTAATATCTCTGCAGGAGACACACTTGAAGCCATCTATTCTCCCCAGACTTAGGAGTAACTGGATTGGCCGAACCTATTACGCATCTTTCCATAAAAAGTGTAGGGGGGGGGGGGTTGCAATTCTGCTACATAAATCTATACCATTTACATGCTTAGATGTTATATATGCACCCAACCAGGATGATGCAGGTTTTTTTAGACACCTTTTCTCTATCCTTCTGGACCTGTCATCTCATCTTCTCCTTATGGGTGGAGATTTTAACTGGCTGAATCCACATCTTGACCGCTCATCTACTAAGTCTGTAAGCCTCTCAAATTCAGCCAGTGCTGTTAGATCTTTTATGGAAGACTTTGCTGTTTCTGATCCCTGGCGATTCTTTAACCCCTCAGATAAAACATTCTTTTTTCTCTCCTGTGCACCATACATTCACCCGAATAGATTACTTTATAACTGACAATAGGATGCTTCCATCTGTACACCCCAACTCATGTTTATATGATGCCCCAGTAATTTCTTATCATTCCTCGGTGAGTATGTGTATTCAGTTTAAAGGTACTGTCCAATCGAGGCCCCCTTGGCGGTTTAATGTACATCTGCTTTCGGATGAAAAATTTGTCCAGCTAATCTCCTCCCAAATTGATTTCTTTCTAATGGTAAATAAAACCCCTGATATCTCTTCAGCTGTGTTGTGGGACACCTTGAAGGCCTATATAAGAAGCCAGATAAATTCACACATCACCAAGAATTACAATAGATCCAACAGAAATCAACAAATTTAAACAGTACTATGAATCTCTTTACACATCGGAAATACAATGTGGTAAGCAAGACTTTGAAAATTTCTTCTCATCCACTGAAACCCCTATGGTGCCCCCTGATAAGGTTGAGGATTTGGAAAAACCGATAACTGCGTTAGAGCTCGGTAATGCCATTATTTCCATGCAGACTGGTAAATGTCCAGGGCCTGACAGGTTTCCAGTCAAATTCTTTAAAAAGTTTCAGCACAAACTGATCCCAATATTGCTTGATATGCTCAATGAATCATTTATAGCAGAGGTCCCCAACCCCCGGGCCGTGGACCGGTACCGGGCCGTGGGACATTTGGTACCGGGCCGCACATAAAGAATAAATAACTTAAATTATTTCCGTTTTACTTATCTGCGCCTAAACTATATTTTATTTTGAAAAATGGGCGGATTCGCTCCGTTACTTCCCTCCATGACTTCCTCTTGACGTGTCAAGACGTTTCTGCTCACATGATACGTCACCGCTAAAATTAAACCCAGAAGCTTCAGGCCTGTCTAACGAAATCGGTTGGTTGACCTACATAACGCTTCTTTAAATTTTTGAGTGCTCAACAAGAGTAGAAAAGCGCTATGTAAGAACTAGTCCATTTACCATTTTTATTTATCAACACCGGGGATAGCAGTGAGGTAGACCCAGCCATCAAACTGACTCTCCAGCGCTTGACACCGCGGCTCTGCAGCCACGCTCCATGTGAAATCGGCCGAACCCAGTCAAACCAGAAGCCAGCAAAAATGAGTATCAGAGAAACAAGCTCAGGGGGCTTACACTGATTCAGTGTTATGGTGAGTTGTATTTTTCATGCGCTTTATACAGTAAAAATCACCTAAGTCGAAGTCGCACAAATCGGGTTTTCGCTCTAGTTGGATGGCATCTGCAGGTCCTGATTTTTCCTAACATTAATTCCAATAAAATCATCACATAAATCCGTCGGATATTCACCTACCTCGGATGAAAAATCTGGTCCCATTGTAATAAATTTCCAGTTAAATGTGATCGCATAAACTGGATGAGTTTAGCGCTAAAACCCTCCTCAGCTCCTGTCCGCCCACTTCCATGCATCGGCTCGTTCGTGCACAACTACACACACACTAACAACGCCTGGAAATTGTTTTAGTGTTTATATCAGTTCATTTCACCGGGGACAATCGTGGCAAGTGTAAGCTACAAACTTGCACTTACGAGTAAAATTTCAGATTATAAAATTTGCAGAAGCAAATTCATAGATGAAGCAGAAGCCATTGCAGCGAAATTCGATAATAGACCCCAAACTGGGCCATTTGAATCCGACTGAGGTGATTTCTACTGTATTTGTTTTTGCGGTGTATCTTATTTTGAAGGCATGTTTTACCATGGCTCTAACAGCTGACCAGGGAGCGCTGTGGGCAGAGAGCCTGTTATTCATGTTGAGGCGGGATGTTACGAGAACGCTGCTGATAGAGTTGCATACGAATACAAAGTGGATTCCCGTTTTTTATTATTATACGTAGAA
Organism: Archocentrus centrarchus; assembly: GCF_007364275.1. Taxonomy (NCBI): domain Eukaryota; kingdom Metazoa; phylum Chordata; class Actinopteri; order Cichliformes; family Cichlidae; genus Archocentrus; species Archocentrus centrarchus. Next base: position 13,735,897 of record NC_044354.1, on the reverse strand, counting down.
AATATCACACTTGGTTATGGTCGTATCATTTATTTTGACGTATTTATTCGCCACACCTTAAAAGCCGGTCCGTGGAAATATTTTCTAACACTAAACCGGTCCGCGGCTCAAAAAAGGTTGGGGACCACTGATTTATAGCACACAAATTACCCCATACATTAAATCAGGCTTCTATTTATTTAATTTTAAAAAAAAGGAAAAGATCCATTGGACTGTGTGTCTTATCAGCCAATCGGCTTATTAAACGTTGACTTTAAAATACTTTCAAAAACACTTGTTAAACACCTTGAAACCCTTTTACCATCTGTTATCTCTCCTGAGCAAACAGGCTTTATAAAGAACAGACATTCCTTTTTTAATCTGAGGCGTCTCTTCAACACAATTTACAATCTTCCATCTTCCACTGTGCCACTAGCCGTGTTGTCTTTGGATGCAGAAATGGCGTTCAACCAGGTGGAATGGCGATATCTATTTTTTGCTTTAGAAAAACTTGGTTTTCAGAATAATTTAATTTCATGGGTGAAAATATTATATTCGTCTCCCTTGGCATCTGTTAGAACAAATTATGATCAGTCATCATACTTCCCTCTTCACCGCTCTACTCAGCAGGGCTGTCCCTTGAGCCCTCTTCTGTTTACTCTGGCTATTGAACCTCTCTCAATTGCCCTCCGTAGTGACTCAAAAATTTCTGGTATTTTTTTCTTGTGGTCTGGAACAGAAAGTATCGTTGTATGCAGACGATCTTCTTCTTTATATTTTGGACTTCTCTGTTTCCATCCCAGCAACTCACTCCACTCTATTTCTGGTTATAAGCTAAATTTGGACAAAAATGAACTTTTCCCCTTGAATAAGGCTACAAATGAGTATCCGCTGGAGACCTTGCCTTTTAAGATTGTCAAGCATAGTTTCCTCTATTTAGGTATTCTTCTAACCTCTAAATTTTGGGACCTTTATGCAGCAAACTTTGCCACCCATTTGACTCATACAAAGATGGACTTTGAACGCTGGTCTTTACCAAATTTATCTATCGCAGCTCATATAAACACTGTTAAAATGATTACTCTCCCCAAATTTTTGTATCTATTTCAATGTGTCCCTATTTTCTTACCACAAACTTTCTTCTCAAATCTGGATGGCTGCATATGCGACTTTATTTGGAGTAAAAAGCCTCCATGCTACAGGTTCCAGAAGAAGAAGCGATGAGAACAAATTCCATGGCGGTGCACAGGTGAACAGAAGATGCAAGAGAGGGAAGCGAGGGGGGACTCAGCTATGGCTGAGGAAACTACAGCTAAACCAAACCCCACTGCCCCCGATGATCCTGGCAAATGTTCTGTCCCTCAGGAATAAAGTGGATGAACTTCAAGGAAATGTCTGCTTCCAGAAGGATTTCAGGGATTGCTGTGTGGCATTCACAGAGACCTGGTTAAGCTTATGTATATTGATTTATTCATCAACCAAACTTAAATTAATATTTATCATGTTAAATATTGAAATGCGATTAAAATGCGATTAATTTCGATTAATTAATTACAAAGCTTGTAATTAATTCGATTAATTTTTTTAATCGAGTCCCACCCCTAATATATATATAAAATATAAATAAAACTTTATAATATATGTACGGTATGGTACAAATGGTATGTATTTATGGTTTGGTTTGTACAAAATCTGCCATACATACGGTATGTATCGTATGGAATGTACAGTACATACAGGTCCATACAGTCTCTACGGTATGTTCGGTACATACGGTATGATATGGTAGGTGTGTAATGGAATGTACGGTACGTACGGTATGGTATGTACAGTATGGTACGTTTGGTATATTTTAATATATTTATATATATATATATTTATTAATGTATGAAAAATAAAATATAAATAAATATATAAAAATTAAAAATGTGAATTGTAAATATATATTTTTAATGTATATTTTATATTTATATAAATATAAAAATAAAAATAAATATAAAAATATGAATAAAAATTTATAATATATGTATGGTATGTATGTACGGTATGGTACATACTGTACGTACATATGGTATGTATGTTGTGGACTGTATGTATGTACGGAAGGTATGGTGTGGTTTGTACGGTATGTGCCATACATACGGGATGTGTGGTATGGAATGTACGGTACATACGGTAGGTACAGTATGGTATGTACGGTATGTATATTTATATTTACATATATGTATAAAAATATAAAAAATAAATCTAAAAAAATTTATATAAATATATATGTATATATAAAATATAAATAAAACTTTATAATATATGTACGGTATGGTACAAATGGTATTTATGGTTGTATCGTATACGGTATGTATCGTATGGAATGTACAGTACATACAGGTCCATACAGTCTCTACGGTATGTTCGGTACATACGGTATTATACGGTAGGTGTGTAATGGAATGTACGGTACGTACGGTATGGTATGTACGGTATATTTTAATATATTTATATATATATTTATTAATGTATAAATATATGAAAAATAAAATATAAATAAATATATAAAAATTAAAAATATAAATTGTAAACATATATTTTTTAATGTATATTTTATATTTATATAAATATAAAAATAAAAAGATAAATATAAACATATAAATAAAATTAAAAATGTATAATATATGTATGGTATGTATGTACGGTATGGTACATAGTGTATGGTACATACTGTTGTGGAATGTACGGTACATAGGGTAGGCACAGTATAGTATGTACGGTAAGATACGTACGTATGTACGGTATTGTATGTAAGGTACGGTATGTATATTTATATTTACATATATGTATTAAAATATAAAAAATAAATCTAAAAAATTTATATATGTATATAAAATGTAACTAAAAATTTATAATATATGTACGGTATGGTACGAATGGTATGTACGGAAGGTACGTATGTTTATATTTTAATATATTTATTAATATAAAAATAGAAGAAAAATAAAAATATAAAAAATATATAAAAATTAAAAATATAAATTATAAATATATTATTTTTAAAGTATATTTATATATTTTCTATATTTTTATACATAAAAAAATATAAATATAAAATATAAATAAAAATTTATAATATATGTATGGTATGGTATGTACGATATGGTACATACTGTACGTACATACTGTATGTATGGTGTGGAACATACGGTATGTACGGAAGGTATGGCATGGTTTGTACAAAATGTGCCATACATACGGTATGTGTCGTATGGAATGTACGGTACATACAGGTCCATACAGTATCTACGGTATGTTCAGTACAGACGGTATTATACGGTAGGTACGGTATGTGTGTAATGGAATGTACGGTGCGTACAGCAGGTACAGTATGGTATGTATGGTAAGATACGTACAGTACATAAGGTATATATATATATATATACAGGGGTTGGACAATGAAACTGAAACACCTGGTTTTATACAAGTCCTGCACAGTGGACAGAGGGATTTTAAGCCATTCTTCTTGCAGGATAGTGGCCAGGTCACGATGTGATGCTGGTGGAGGAAAACGTTTCCTGACTCGCTCCTCCAGAACACCCCAAAGTGGCTCAATAATATTTAGAAAATATTGGTGACTGTGCAGGCCATGGGAGATGTTCAACTTCACTTTCATGTTCATCAAACAATCTTTCACCAGTCTTGCTGTGTGTATTGGTGCACTGTCATCCTGATACACGGCAACGTCTTCAGGATACAATGTTTGAACCATTGGATGCACATGGTCCTCCAGAATGGTTCGGTAGTCCTTGGCAGTGACGCGCCCATCTAGCACAGGTATTGGGCCAAGGGAATGCCATGATATGGCAACCCAAACCATCACTGATCCACCCCCATACTTCACTCTGGGCATGCAACAATCTGGGTGGTACGCTTCTTTGGGGCTTCTCCACACTGTAACTCTCCCGGATGTGGGGAAAACAGCAAAGGTGGACTCATCAGAGAACAATACATGTTTCACATTGTCCACAGCCCAAGATTTGCGCTCCTTGCACCACTGAAACTGACGTTTGGCATTGGCACGAGTGACCAAAGGTTTGGCTATAGCAGCCCGGCCGTGTATATTGACCCTGTGGAGCTCCCGACGGACAGTTTTGGTGGAAACAGGAGAGCTGAGGTGCACATTTTTCTGCCATGATTTGGGCAGCCGTGGTTTTATGTTTTTTGGATACAATCCGGGTTAGCACCCGAACATCCCTTTCAGACAGCTTCCTCTTGCGTCCACAGTTAATGCTGTTGGATGTGATTCATCCTTCTTGGTGGTATGCTGACATTACCCAGGATACCGTGGCTCTTGATACATCACAAAGACTTGCTGTCTTGGTCACAGATGCGCCAGCAAGACGTGCACCAACAATTTGTCCTCTTTTGAACTCTGGTATGTCACCCATAATGTTGTGTGCATTGCAATATTTTGAGCAAAACTGTGCTCTTACCCTGCTAATTGAACCTTCACACTCTGCTCTTACTGGTGCAATGTGCAATTAATGAAGACTGGCCACCAGGCTGGTCCAATTTAGCCATGAAACCTCCCACACTAAAATGACAGGTGTTTCAGTTTCATTGTCCAGCCCCTGTATATATATATATATAAATAAAATATAAAAATATAAATATCTAAAAATTTGTAATATATGTAAGGTATGGTACGTACGGTATGTATGGTAAGATACGTACAGTACATACGGTATGTATATTTATATATATTGTTAGATGCCACAGGTATTTACCTCTGTGACAGCTACTCCGTTTCATAGGGTCCAGATCACTTTCATCAGTGGGGTATTACCCTCTCCTGCAACTCAGTGACACTACTTAAGCTGTGACGGGGTGACTCATCTGGCTTCTAACCACTAATAATCCTAACCTCTGCCCCGCTTCCTCTATACTCCAATGCCGCTGATCAGGAAGGCTTCCACAGTCGACCCCGAAATATAGTCCGAATTAGTTGTAGTCGCTCATCCCTTGATCAGTGCACTTGTTACTGGCCAGATTATTTTATCGGCTCAGACAGTGAGCCCAAGGGACATAAGTAAAGTTGAAGTGGATTACTAACGACTAGTGTGTCCAAACAGAACCAGATGTTGTAGCTTGACTTGCCTAGAGTTTTACTGTTGCATGGATGTAGATGTACCGTTAATGGGGAAAATAATTCTCAAGAGAATTATACTGACTTTTTAGAGTCAAATTTTATTATGCAGGTTTCAGCTCAAGCAGTTTGCATTTAGCTCAAAATCAATTCTTAATCAATTCTCCAAATTCAACAATCAACTTAGAATTTAAGTTTCAGAATCAAAATGAATCAATCACAGAGCATATCTTTCAGAATTACTAGATCTGAATCAGGATGGTATACTTAAGAGCTGGGTTGTTGAGGAAGGGGCTTGAAAATATCCAATTGGTTAACATCCTATTTTGGGAAGAAAGGACTTCAAGTGAGTCACTCGGCCGAAGCGACCACACCCGATGTCCAGTCCGTTGCTGCCGCAGTGAAGTGGGGAAAAAGGAGAAGTCCAAAAAGAAAGATGTTGGTTTTCTTCTGTCAACTGTCCTCTTTTATAGTCCTTACTGTTATGCAGAAATCCTCCCTGAAATCCAACAGCCTAGGTACTTCCAATCTTCAACTGAAAATACAGGGAGAATGCACTCAAAACCATTCCAAGTCAATTAGTTGTCCACAGCTGGGTTGGCCCTGTCCATTCTGCAGATCAGTCCTGGTGCTGGGAAGGGCTCCCAAGATTCTCTTACTTCTGTGCATCACCTTTTATATTTTAAATCTAAGACACATCCTAGTTTTAAAACATCATCATGACAAATTATCACTCCAATGCCCAGCTTCCAATTATGGTATTTGACTTAACCATTACTTCATTTCTCGTAATACAAGGCCTGTTAGGTACTTTCCATCTAAAGCTATTTTCAGCTTGTTTTTCCCCTCGGTTCCTACTGATTCCTAGGCAACAGGTTTCAGTTCCTCATCTTACCCTGCTCAGTGATTCTCCAAGATTTCACAATTTCCTTAACTTGTTGTGCTTTAAAATCATTTCTGTGTTATACACATTCTTATCAACTTAGAAATCATACAGATTATTTGTTACATTCCATAAATCAATTTTCATTTTATATAACTCAGAATTATGATTGTCCATATAGCACCAGGCATAGGCCATCGAATAACCAAGGTCTCAACCTCAACTGATTTCATATATATATATATATATATATATATGTATAAATATAAAAAATATAAATATCTAAACATTTATAATATATGTAAGGTATGGTACGTACGGTATGGTTTGTACGGTATGGTACATACGGTATGTATGGTATGGAATGTACGGTACGTACGGTAGGTACAGTATGGTATGTACGGTAAGATACGTGTGGTCTGTACGGTATTGTATGTGAGGTACGTATAGTACATACGGTATGTATATTTATATTTCTATGTATCTATTAAAATATAAAATATAAAAAATATAAATATCTAAAAATTTATATGTAAGGTATGGTACGTACGGTATGTGTGTACGGTATGGTACGTACGGTATGTTTTAATATATTTCTATATATATTTATTAATGTATAAATATATGAAAAATAAAATATAAATAAATATATAAAAATTAAAAATATTAATTGTAAATATATATTTTTAATGTATATTTTATATTTATATAAATATAAAAATATGAATAAAAATACAGTATATACCATACTGTATTTTTATTCATATTTTTGTACGGTATGGTACATACTGTACGTACATATGGTATGTATGTTGTGGACTGTACGTATGTACGGAAGGTATGGTGTGGTTTGTACGGTATGTGCCATACATACGGTATGTGTGGTATGGAATGTACGGTACATACGGTAGGTACAGTATGGTATGTACGGTAAGATATGTAGGGTATTGTATGTAAGGTATGGTATGTATATTTATATTTACATATATGTATAAATATATAAAAAATAAATCTAAAAAATTTATATATATATATATATATATATATATATATATATATATATATATATATATATATATATATATATAAATATAAAAAATATAAATATCTAAACATTTATAATATATGTAAGGTATGGTACGTACGGTATGGTTTGTACGGTATGGTACATACGGTATGTATGGTATGGAATGTACGGTACGTACGGTAGGTACAGTATGGTATGTACGGTAAGATACGTGCGGTCTGTACGGTATTGTATGTGAGGTACGTATAGTACATACGGTATGTATATTTATATTTCTACGTATTTATTAAAATATAAAATATAAAAAATATAAATATCTAAAAATTTATATGTAAGGTATGGTGTGTACGGTATGGTACGTACGGTATGTTTTAATATATTTCTAAATATATTTATTAATGTATAAATATATGAAAAATAAAATATAAATAAATATATAAAAACTAAAAATATTAATTGTAAATATATATTTTTAATGTATATTTTATATTTATATAAATATAAAAATATGAATAAAAATACAGTATATACCATACTGTATTTTTAATATTTTTGTACGGTATGGTACATACTGTACGTACATATGGTATGTATGTTGTGGACTGTACGTATGTACGGAAGGTATGGTGTGGTTTGTACGGTATGTGCCATATATACGGTATGTGTGGTATGGAATGTACGGTACATACGGTAGGTACAGTATGGTATGTACGGTAAGATATGTACGGTATTGTATGTAAGGTATGGTATGTATATTTATATTTACATATATGTATAAAAATATAAAAAATAAATCTAAAAAATTTATATATATATATATATATATAAAAAATATAAATATCTAAACATTTATAATATATGTAAGGTATGGTACGTACGGTATGGTTTGTACGGTATGGTACATACGGTATGTATGGTATGGAATGTACGGTACGTACGGTAGGTACAGTATGGTATGTACGGTAAGATACGTGCGGTCTGTACGGTATTGTATGTGAGGTACGTATAGTACATACGGTATGTATATTTATATTTCTACGTATTTATTAAAATATAAAATATAAAAAATATAAATATCTAAAAATTTATATGTAAGGTATGGTGTGTACGGTATGGTACGTACGGTATGTTTTAATATATTTCTAAATATATTTATTAATGTATAAATATATGAAAAATAAAATATAAATAAATATATAAAAACTAAAAATATTAATTGTAAATATATATTTTTAATGTATATTTTATATTTATATAAATATAAAAATATGAATAAAAATACAGTATATACCATACTGTATTTTTAATATTTTTGTACGGTATGGTACATACTGTACGTACATATGGTATGTATGTTGTGGACTGTACGTATGTACGGAAGGTATGGTGTGGTTTGTACGGTATGTGCCATATATACGGTATGTGTGGTATGGAATGTACGGTACATACGGTAGGTACAGTATGGTATGTACGGTAAGATATGTACGGTATTGTATGTAAGGTATGGTATGTATATTTATATTTACATATATGTATAAAAATATAAAAAATAAATCTAAAAAATTTATATATATATATATATATATATATATAAAAAATATAAATATCTAAACATTTATAATATATGTAAGGTATGGTACGTACGGTATGGTTTGTACGGTATGGTACATACGGTATGTATGGTATGGAATGTACGGTACGTACGGTAGGTACAGTATGGTATGTACGGTAAGATACGTGCGGTCTGTACGGTATTGTATGTGAGGTACGTATAGTACATACGGTATGTATATTTATATTTCTACGTATTTATTAAAATATAAAATATAAAAAATATAAATATCTAAAAATTTATATGTAAGGTATGGTACGTACGGTATGTGTGTACGGTATGGTACGTACGGTATGTTTTAATATATTTCTAAATATATTTATTAATGTATAAATATATGAAAAATAAAATATAAATAAATATATAAAAACTAAAAATATTAATTGTAAATATATATTTTTAATGTATATTTTATATTTATATAAATATAAAATATGAATAAAAATACAGTATATACCATACTGTATTTTTATTCATATTTCTGTACGGTATGGTACATACTGTACGTACATATGGTATGTATGTTGTGGACTGTACGTATGTACAGAAGGTATGGTGTGGTTTGTACGGTATGTGCCATACATACGGTATGTGTGGTATGGAATGTACGGTACATACGGTAGGTACAGTATGGTATGTACGGTAAGATATGTACGGTATTGTATGTAAGGTATGGTATGTATATTTATATTTACATATATGTATAAAAATCTAAAAAATAAATCTAAAAAATATATATATATATATATATATATAAATATAAAAAATATAAATATCTAAATATTTATAATATATGTAAGGTATGGTACATACGGTATGGTTTGTACGGTATGGTACATACGGTATGTATGGTATGGAATGTACGGTACGTATGGTAGGTACAGTATGGTATGTACGGTAAGATACGTGCGGTCTGTACGGTATTGTATGTGAGGTACGTATAGTACATACGGTATGTATATTTATATTTCTATGTATCTAATCAAATATAAAATATAAAAAATATAAATATCTAAAAATTTATATGTAAGGTATGGTACGTATGGTATGTGTGTACGGTATGGTACGTATGGTATGTTTTAATATATTTCTATATATATTTATTAATGTATAAATATATGAAAAATAAAATATAAATAAATATATAAAAACTAAAATATTAATTGTAAATATATATTTTTAATGTATATTTTATATTTATATAAATATAAAAATATGAATAAAAATACAGTATATACCATACTGTATTTTTATTCATATTTTTGTACGGTATGGTACATACTGTACGTACATATGGTATGTATGTTGTGGACTGTACGTATGTACGGAAGGTATGGTGTGGTTTGTACGGTATGTGCCATACATACGGTATGTGTGGTATGGAATGTACGGTACATACGGTAGGTACAGTATGGTATGTACGGTAAGATATGTACGGTATGTACGGTATTGTATGTAAGGTATGGTATGTATATTTATATTTACATATAAGTATAAAAATATAAAAAATCGAAAAAATTTATATAAATATATATATATATATATATATATATATATATATTAGGGGTGGGACTTTAACGCGTTAATTTCGATTAATTAATTATGGGGAAATTAACGCGTTAAAAATTTTAACGCATTTTAATCGCACTTTGCACCGTGGAACGTTTCTTAGTGCGCGAGTTCCCAGCATACAGATTATATCGACGCACAATGTCCAAATTAGGGGCCGCATCCTGCGAAGGACCCGGCCCACGTCTTTCACAGCCCACGAACACCACAAAGGCCGGAAGTGAGCAGCTAGCCTTCATATCAGCGTCACCTGCCATCACCTCTGTGTAGCTCATGTCGCCTAGCAACCGTGAGTGTGAAGCACAGCTGTGTAAAAACAGCTGGTTAAACGGAGAACGAACTTTTTCTCCTTTTTGTGGTTTAATTTTAAATCTTTAATTCAAAATAAGCTGTTAAAACAAGCGTAACACATTTCAACATCAAGGAATACAGCTGAGCTAATGATTAATTTCCAACTATAACAAGTGAGACATTAATGTTGAATAAAACTATCCAGTTATGAAGCTTAACTTTAATTTCAGGAGTTTGCTTATCACAGGAGCACTTCCACCCTTCGTTGGTCTGTGTAGCAGACTGGTGGGAAAATAAACAAGATTTTGAAGTTTAACCGAGCGTGACCAGGATGGAGACCTGTCAGTCAGCAGCTTCGTACCGTCTTGATCGTGACGCCAAGGTGACGGAGAAAACGCAAGGAGGAGGGGTATGTCTCTATATTAATCCGAGATACTGCAGTTCTGTGACTCTGAGAGAGCAAATCTGCACTCCTGATGTGGAACTTCTATCTGTATCCCTGCGCCCTTTTTATTTGCCCCATGAGTTTCCCCAGCTTTTTATCACAGTTGTGTATATTCACCCAAAGGCCAGTGCGTCTTCTGCCTGTAAGACTATCGCTGATGTTGTGCAGAAGCTTCAGTCTATCTCGCCTGATACTCCAAACTTTGTGCTGCGTTATTTTAACCATGTTTCCTTTAAAAAGACATTTCCTGACTTCACCCAGTATGTAACATGTTGCACCAGGTGGGATAAGATTCTTGACCTGTGTTATGTGAAGGAGCATACAAATCTTTTTCTTTACCTCCTGTCGACATGAGCACCATACCAGGGTCCAAAAAAACCACCTTAGCAAAGCATTTTTGCACATTTAAAGCTAGGATAGCAATATGGTCGGGGAAGGGAGGGGGCAGGAGGGGATGCAGACGGAGACGAAAGGGTCAGGGCATTGTGGAGCCAGATGCCAGCTCCTAGCCAAAACAGTTCGCTGATAGTGATGGAAGTTCATCAGCGGCCGAGGTACACCAGATCCAGCTTCACAAATCACAGAGAGGGCTGAGGGGGAGAGCAACCGTCACACATAGCCCTGGAGAGATATGATTGCCAGCCCAAGGCCAGCTAGGGAGCCGAATTCCTGATAATGCAGATGTTGTTTTTGGAACAGGCTGCTTGTTTTTTTCCAACAGCCTTCAGTCTCACTGGGGAACCCATTCAGTAATCCAATATTCCACATTCATTAGTTACCGTCCTCACCGTGCAGAACCGAACTTTATCTCCAGATCGAACCCCTCTCGCCTGCGAGCACGTTCTCAGCTGGGCTACTCACCAGCTTTACGGCTCAGGTCCAACAGGCTTTGAGTCTGAGTTTGTACGGCCCTGGACAGCCCATCTACCTGGGTCGGCAGCCTCTGCAGATGTCGAACTGCCGCCCAGATTTTCTTGATTTCCCGGTAAATCAGGTATCCTCCGAGCCCAAACAGAAAAGATACCGCTACCAAATAGCCAAATATGTAGACGTCTTCCACATCTTCAACCTCGAGGGCTGAGAAGCACACAGGTCTCCACGAGCTCCAAGAATCGATGACGTATCCAACCGGATCTGTTCCACTCGGACACGCAGGCTCCCCTTTCCCTGATCTCATAGTGGAAAAAATTCGATCAATGGTGTTGAGGGCCCAGTTTGCCAGATCCATGTTGCTCTCAATCTTATTCTTATTCGGACAGTGTGTAAGAGATGCTCTCACAGCAAGCAGCAAGCAGGAGAGATAGGGAGGGCAGGGAGAGAGAAATAGAATGCGACCGTCTCCGTCAAGAGCAAGATAGGATGCTGCAGTGATGCGGACGCTGCACCGGTCTGTCGTGGTGAAGAGGGAGCTTAGTGTAAAAGCGAAGCTCTCGATTTACTGGTCGATCTACGTTACTACCCTCACCTATGGTCACGAGCTTTGGGTAGTGACCGAAAGAATGCGAATCGCGAATACAAGCGGCAGAAATGAGTTTCCTTCGAAGGGTGGCTGGCCTCTCCCTTAGAGATAAGGTGAGGAGTGCAGCCATCCAGGAGGGGCTCATGGTAGAGCCGCTGCTCCTCCACATCGAAAGGAGCCAGTTGAGGTGGCTCGGGCATCTGATTAGAATGCCTCCTGGCTGCCTCTTGGGTGAGGTGTTCCGGGCATGTCCTACCGGGAGGAGGCCCCGTGGTAGACCCAGGACACGCTGGAGAGATTATATCTCTCGGCTAGCCTGGGAACGCCTTGGGGTCCCTCCGGATGAGCTGGAGGAGGTGGCTGGGGAGAGGGAAGCCTGGGCTTCTCTGCTTAGGCTCCTGCCCCCGCGACCCGGCCCCGGATAAGTGGAAGAGAATGGATGGATGGATGGATGGATGGATGGATAGATGGATGGATCTCAAAAAAAAAAAAAAAAACAGATAAAACACCATGTTAAAATATAACATTACCATATTAAAAGAAAAAGAATAAAAATAAAGTCAACAGAAAGTCTGGTTAAACATAAAAGTTTTCAACTGTTTTAAAAGATGCCACAGAGTCATCTAAACAGAGATGGAGTGGTAAACAGTTCCAGAGCTTTGGCAGCACTGCCTGAAAAGCCCCCGTAGTCCTTGGTCTTGTATGTGGGAGAACTAAAAGATTTCGATTTTGTTGTGTGTGAGAGAGTATTGATTTATGTAAAATTGATCCAGGCATTTAAAAACAATTTTTAAAAATACAAAAAAGATCGGATTTGTATTGGTATCAGCAATATCCAAATGTAAAATATTGGTATCGTATCGGACATAAAAAAGTGGTATTGTTCTATCCCTAATTTTAACCACTTGCTGTGTTTTTTACTATGTTTTATGTCTCAACATGTGTTGTTTTTTATTCCATTTGTTCTTATATGTGGTGTTTGTTTTTAACATGTTTTGTCTTAGTCTTTTAATCATGTCTGTATTGTTATAAACGACTCACTGTACTGCACAATAAATTTACCTCTCGGGTACAAATAAAGTAACTTGACTTGACTTGACTTGACTTGACTTGACTTGACGGATGTGTAAGCAGCTATTGCAAAGACCTAAATCCTTAGGTGGTATGGCCCTTCCTAAACTTAGATTCTACTATAGGGCAGATAATCTTAAAATATTACAGTTTTGGCTTCACCCAAATTTAGGTGCTTCCACCTCAATTTGGCTATCAGTGGAGGCCAATACTTGCCGACCGGTATCTCTGTCAGCTCTGGTTCATTCCCCTGCCACTGACTTTTATACGAAGAATATAACTGTTAAGACATCTTTGAAAATTTGGAAACAATTCAGACTTTTTTTTTTCAGTCATATTCGTTGCAGGCCCCAATAACATCAAACCATGTCTTTTCCCCATCTCTAGTAGATGGCGCTTTCACCGTTTTGTCCAACTTAGATATCAGATCATTTAATGATTTGTATATGAATAATGTCTTTGCTTCCTTTGAGCAATTATCCAAAGAATTTTCCCTCCCAAAGCAACCTTTTTTTTTATATACTTGCAGATTCGTAGCTTTGTCAGTAACAGATTTCCTTGCTTTCCTGCTGAGCCCCCAGTTTCTTCTTTAGACTCTTTTTTTAGACTAGTCCCATCTTTGAAGGGTATGATGTCATACATTTATTTTCAGATTTACTCTTTAGATCCGACTCTTGTGACTCCTCTCAGGAGGCTATGGGAGGAAGACTTAAATGAGCAGATAACTGACAATATGTGGAGTAAAGCACTTAGAAAACTGCATGAATCTTCTATTTGTGCTAAGCAGGCATTTGTTCAGTGTAAAGTAGTACATCGTGCACACCTAATGAAAGCTAGGTTGTCAAAAATGTTTCCATATGTGGACCCTGCCTGTGACCGCTGTGGTCTGACGTCCGCAACCCATGCTCACACGATGTGGTCTTGTCCTAACCTAAGTTCATACTGGGGAGAGATATTTGACTCGCTACCTAAGACTGCCGGGAAACAAATTATGCTTGCTGCTAGTATCGCAACATTTGGGGTACCCCCTCCTTACATACACCGGTCTACTTTCACAGTCTTTGTCTGCTTATTGGCCCAACGCCTAATTCTAGCAAAATGGAAATCTTCATCACATACCCACTGGGTCAGAGAAGTCCTTTACTTTGCTAAATTGGAGAAAATAAGATTTATATTAATGGGCAGAGAGAATAAATTGAGTGCAATCACAATACTTTGGGAATAATGTGGGATTGTTTCTATGATCATGTAGGGAGACTTGTTCTAGCTGATGTTCCGGATTGATGCAAATCACATTGTAATGTTGAAACAACAGGCAACCTGAAAAAGTATTATTTATTTCATTCTATTTGTTTGTTTTTGTTTTCCTGAGGGTATTTGCTTTGCTCCTGAGTTTGTTTTATTTGTTTTCTGTTATGTGTTGTTTTTTCTGTTTGTTATGCCAGATTTGAATATTTATGATACTTCTTCTGATATGTTTACATGTTGGTTATTTTCTTGTAAAAAATAATAAAAGTTGTTGGAAAAAAAAATATAGTGACTTTTTCCAGTGACATTGACAACTTCTGGAGAGTTGTGGAGATAGACCGGAAATCTGAAATCCTCTGCTTTCACCATGTTTGAGTCCATTGGTTCAGGTTGGAGTTCAGGGGCCTGATGGCTTGTGGAATGAAGCAGTTGCACACTATGGTTGTGTTTGTGCAAAGGCTATGGGTATCTCCTCCCGGATGGCAAGAGAATAATAATTCCATGTGATGGGTTACTTAAAGTTTTTTGTGAGAGATAGGAGAGTCTCAAATTTTTGTCAAACTGTCACGAAACAGGAGATTGTGTTTTAATTTAGCCATGGGTACTGACTATAGAACAACTTTACACCACTGGAAATTTTTTAAGGACTTTTGTGGTCGTACTGAATACTGTATACCTTTGTCTGGATTTTAAAATAATTCCTCATTCTGTTTATTGATAATACAGACAGCTCCAACACTGAGTCATTGCCGTGGTCATTTAAAACACACACAGAATCACTTAGTTATCACAGAGATTTGTTGATCTGGGCAGGTAACCAAGAAAGTTAAGCATCTGCCCTACTTTCTGTGTGTTCTCTGGAGTGACGAATCACGTATCTCCAACTTGTAATCTGATGGATGAGTCTGGGTTTGGCAGTTGCCTGGAAAACGGTACTTGTCTGACTGCATTGTGCCAAGTGTAATGTTTGTTGGAGTCAGGATTATAGTGTGGGGTTGTTTTTCAGGAGTTTGGCTCCACCCTTTAGTTCCAGTGAAAGGAACCTATAGGCCCCGTTTACACGACGTCTCCAGTTGAAATGGTGCTGTTTTGATATGTTTGGGCCTCCCATTCACATGAGAAACTGTCTAGTTTTGATGCGTTTTGGCCTCCACTTTACACGAGAACGGAGCATAAAGGGGAGTGTAAACAATGTTTGTCTGCGTGTATCAGAGTCCGTTGTATGTGCTTGTGTGTCTATCTGTTAAGGCAGCTACAGTGTTTAACACACAGTCCCTTAGATATGACAGAAATGTGTTGATCTGGGCACATAGCCAAGAACGTTAAGTATCTGCCCTACTTTCTGTGTGTTCTCTGGAGTGAGGAATCATGCCTCTCTATCTCACAATCTGATGCATGAGTCTGGGTTTGGTGGTTGACAGTACAATGGTACTTGTCTGACTGCATTGTGCCAAGTGTAAAGTTTAGTGGAGGCGGGATTATGGTGTGGGGTTGTTTTTCAGGAGTTTGGCTCCACCCCTTAGTACCACTGAAAGGAACTCTTAGGCCCCATTTACATGACGTTTCCAATTTAAATGGTGTCGTTTTGATGCATTTGGGCCTCCCCTTTACATGAGAACAGAGTGAAAATGATACAAATTGGAAACAGCCTCCAGAGTAGGGTGTTTCTGAAACACTCTGGCCTCCGTGTCCACGTAAACGGTTGAAAACGAAGCTTTTTGGAAATGGGGGGCACTCACATATGTGCACTATGGTTGCGACTGCCACAGTTTTCCCAGTGTTTGTCCGTGTGTATCAGAGTCCTTTGTATGTGCTTGTGTGTGTTCAAGTCTATCGGTTAAGGCAGCTGCTGTGTTTATTTAACACACACACACCTACTTTCTATGTGTTCTCTGGAGTGACGAATCACACCTCTCCATCTCACAATCTTATGAACAAGTCTGGGTTTGGTGGTTGCCAGTACAATGGTACTTGTCTAACTGCATTGTGCCAAGTGTAAACTTTAGTGGAGGCGGGATTATGGTGTGGGGTTGTTTTTCGGGACTTTGGGTAACCCCTTAGTACGAAGCTGAAGTTGGTTTCCGATTGCAGCTTCCGATTCGGGAAATGGCTAAAGGGCCATTCCACTTAATTTTTCGATACCTTCAGCATCTTTAATCTGCTCTAGTTAAAAATCTACAACACCTACACACTTCAAACCTGGACTAGATTATTCTAAACTGATAGTAGAATAATTTAAACCAAGTGTGTGATTTGTGAAACCTTTATCTGATTTGTGAAACTTCAATAAAGGGCGATTTCAGCAACTTTTTTCCATCTGGATCACATTAGAACTGCTCCAGCTCCAAAACTACAACACCTACACACTTCAAACCTGGATTAGATTATACTAAACTGATAGCAGAATCATTTAAACTGTGTGTGATTTGTGAAACTTTTATCTGATTTGTGAAACTTCAGTAAAGGGTGATTTCAGCACCTTTTTTGCATCTGGATCACACTAGAACTGCCCCAGCTCCAAAACTACAACACCTACACATTTCAAACCTGGACTAGATTATGCTATTGTACTGGCTAAATAATTAGAGCACAATGAAAAGAAAAGTCAAAATAGGCAAGTGTGTGTTAGTATGATAAGTCCTAGTTAAAACCATAAACATGCCAAACTTCAAACTTGTAAACTACTTTTATTTCAGAGCTTTTCTTTGAGTTTAATGATTTGATCGTCTCTCTATTTCTGCTCGTAGTTGCATGAGAAGCTCTCCTCTCTCTCACTGCAAAAAAGGCATTAAATTATGAATCATTTGAATTCTTTTTCTGTTTCTTATACATGATTATTTTTAGATTGTCATATTGCATCAGTCATTTTAATTCTCTTACCTCTCCTCCACTTGGCCATGTTCAATTTGTTCCACTGCCTCAGCCCTGGTTAGTGCTCTGGTGTTTTCCAGTGCATTTATGAATGCCTGCGTTACATCCAAAAATGTAATGGTAAAAACTGTTTTATAAAAATACAAATATTTACTTTACATTCTAATAAAGGTTACAAAGGGTTTACGCTAACATGTTTCATTATTTCAGACCCTGCTTCACCTCACCTATTTCTGCCTATCTTTGTTGTGACCAGTGGACTTTCAAACAACAGATTTCTTTTGAAAAATGTTTTTGTTGCACTACTGGTCTTTTCATAAGTCAATGAGCATGACGAACAGGTGCTAATGACCTCATTATTTTACTCAGGTGTGTTAAAGCAGAGATACATTTAAAAGTTGCAGGACACCAGCCCTGGAGCCCTGGATTTGAACACCCCCCCCAACCTAAAGGAAGCCTTACAGTACCTTAAAAAAAGGTCAATTAAACCTAATAATACATACATTGACAGTAGTAATCAAACAAGCCAGTAAAGTTCAGATTATGATTCACACTTGTTCCAAGCAGTTTCTTTATCTGAGGAAACCCAGCAGATAGCATCCAGTCATGGATGTGCAACATTCACTCTTTGTTCAGCATGGAGCCACAGTGGACAATGATTTGCATTTGTCTTTAACTTTGCAGCAAACCCTTATAGCAAGCAAGCATGTAGCGACAACGGAGAGCAAACACTTCTTTTAACCTGGAACAACCTTCCCATCGTCAGTGTGAACAGCCATCTACCATGCCCAACTGGGGGTTTAAGCAGATAAACGACACTGAAAAAGAAGCACTTATGTAGGAGTACTTTCTGTGTTAAAGAAGAGCAAAAAGTTAATACCAGAAGAAAGAGATCATGAAGTTGTTGGAAGCATTATCCCAGTTGGTATCAGAGATAAAAAGAACACAAGACCAAATCTTGCTACACTGAAGATGAAAAAAATTAGAGAAAACAGAAAGTTAAATGTGGAAATAACAGCAAAATAATGGAAATTTCAGAGAAGGAGGAATTCAGTTGTCGTGTGGTCCAGATGGGAAAAAAGTGCTGAAATGGCCCTTTATTGAAGTTTCACAAATCACATAAAGGTTTCACAAATCACACACTTTGTTTTAAATACTCTGCTATTAGTGCAGAATAATCTAGTCCAGGTTTGAAGTGTGTAGGTGTTGTAGATTTGGAGCTGGGGCAGTTCTAGTGTGATCCAGATGGAAAAAAAGTGCTGAAATGTGCATTTATTGAAGTTTCACAACTCAGATCAAGGTTTCACAAATCACACACTTGGTTTTAAATACTCTACTATTAGTGCAGAATAATCTAATCCAGGTTTGAAGTGTGTAGGGGTTGTAGATTTTTAACTAGAGCAGATTAAAGATGCTGAAGGTAGCAAAAAATTAAGTGGAATGGCCCTTTAGCCATTTCCCGAATCGGAAGCTGCAATCGGAAACCAACTTCAGCTTCGTCCCCTTAGTACCACTGAAAGGAATTCTTAATGCTTCAGCATACCAAGACATTTTGGACCATTTCATGCTCCCAACTTTGTGGGAACAGTTTTGAGATGGCCCGTTCTTTTTCCAACATGACTCCACACCAGTGCACAAAGGAAGATCCTTAAAGATATGGATGAGTGAGTTTGGTGTGGAAGAACTTGACTGGACTGCACAGAGTCCTGACCTCAGCCCCTCAGAATACCTTTGGGATGAACTACTGTAGACCGAAGACTGCAAGCCAGACCTTCTTGTCCAATATCAGTGTCTGACCTCACAAATGCAAGCCTTCTAGAAGAAGGGTGAAAAATTCCCATAAATTCTCTTAAACCTTGTGGAACGCCTTCCCAGGAGAGCTGAAGCTGTTATACCTGCAAAGGGTGGGATCTCATCATATCTAAACCTATGGATTAAGAATGAACTCAAGTTCATATGCGTGTGAAGAATGATGAGTGAATACTTTTGGTAATTTAGTGTAAATTTGATGTATTACACCTCTTGAGAATAGAGAATTAGTAAGTTTCAGCTAATATACCATCCTGTTTCCTGTTGTTCATGTCTCTGACATCTGTTTCCTTATGCACATGTCTCCCCCTATAGGACTGGCTGGTGCTAGCCCCAACACACAGAAAACCTTATCTATATATTATCCTTAGCTTTTGGAACTGAGTGTACATAATCAGGAAACTTCTGGCCCTAGGCCTTGTGACTCAGGAGAGGCTCCATATGCCTAAATATCCTTTCTCAGCAAAACAGCAAAAACATACAGAAATTACATACATGTTGTGCACCAGATACCACAGTTTAACCCTTATGCCCTCCTTGGGCATTTTTGTAAATTTTTTTTTCAACTTTTTTTTTTCATTTGGTAATCATTTTGGCTGTGTTGCAGCTAGTGGTATGATTTTTTGCAGGGAATCTTTTTCATTAAACCTTTGAAATCTAATGTCTTTTACTCTTACATGTCATTCATACTCTTGTGGTGCATTTTGCGCCCTCTAGACACCTTTGTGGCAAAAATGTACATGCACCTTAAAACTGCTATAAAATCATCATACATCAATTTTTTTTGCTTTTTTTTCATAAATCACTTAATCAATTTCAGACCTACTCAAAAATACCAAACAATCAATCATTTACAGAATTTTAACCCTTTAAATGCCAGTTTTATTATGTCAATGACTGCATTTTCTTGCAAAAAAAACACAAAAAATTGATTTTTTTTCATATAACAAATAATAAATGCATGGTGCATTGGTGGTGATTAGTGCCTTGGATATGTCAAAGATTAGCAGCAAAATTGTTTTGATTGCGTTATTATTTTTTATGTAGTGCCAGATTTCAAATTTTGCACCCTCTGGATACCTTTGTGGCAAAAATGTACATGCACAAAATCAGCCATAAAATCCTCATACATCAATATTTTTTGGGGCTTTTTTTTCATACATCACTTAATCAACTTCAGACCTACTCAAAAATACCAAATAATCAATCATTTTTCAGGATTATAACCCTTTAAATGCCAGTTTTATTATGTCAGTGATGCAAAATGGTGCAAAATTTGAGGAGGGCATAAGGGTTAATTAGTTTTAATTTAGTTTTCATTAGTTTTAGTATTAGTTTTAGTTTTTTCATACTCAGGTGTAAGATTCAAGGTGCAAAAGTGATTATTGTGTAATCAAAACTGGACAAAAGATACCATTTAAAAATTGTATTCAACAACCAACTGTTCACAAGACAGCAGCATTGCAGGTTAAATGTGTGTAATATTAAGGACACACATGAACATCAACAGGAAGAGACATAAAGAAAAACAAACTCCAAAGCCCAATTAACTCTACAGGAAACTTCAGCGTCAGTGCAGTAGATTTACAGCACCTCCATGTGGTTTATAACATCAGAATGCAGCGAATGTTTGACAAAAACAAACTGAACTCTTTGAAGGAATCAAAGCTCAAATCTAGCTGCATCCTGATGTTATCCACCACATGAAGCTGGTTCTATTTTGAAGCTGCTCACAGAGCTAGTTTGGTTAGATGCTAACTAATTAGACTTCAGCACTAGGTCTTTGTGGCCTCTAAACACAACAAGTGGCTGATGTAATGTTAATCTTGTGTGACCTAGATTGTGTGTGTTTACTTTGTGATCCAATGCCGGTGTTTTACATGCAATGTCGGCTGGGACTTTTTACCCTCTTTGGGTTTCCGTAGACACCTTCTGCATGGTTCTCAGGTGGACTTTGATGTTGGTGGTTTTTTCTGCTTGGGAAGTGCTCTGCACATTTTTCATCATCAACAACAAGACGCTCGCTTCTATCTGTCTCGCTATCGTCCTCAAAGAAATGCCATATAGGGCTTGGCAGTGGTCTGCAGAGAAAGCAGTAATTATTTTTTGAACCTCTTAGTACCGGTGAAAGGAACTCTTAGGCCCAGTATGCACGACAGCGTTTCCAGTGTAAATGGTGTCCTTTTGATGGGTTTTGGCCTCCCATTTACATGAAAAACTGTGTTGTCCTGATATGTTTCGGCATCCCATTTACACAAGAATGGAGTGAGAACAATACTTTTTGGAAATGGGCTCTGTTTCTAAAATGCTCCGGCATCTGTCTCCATGTAAATGGATGAAAACGATGCTTTTTAGAAATGGGGGCACATGTGCACTATGGTTTGGACGGCCACAGTTTTCCGTGCACTACCACACACAACCGCTGCCATTACTGCACACGTGCAGATGAACACGCCTCCACACACTTGCAGCACTCCTGGCTTAAAGAGTGGAAAAAAATTATTTCATATCAATCCGCAAGGCTTTTAAATAAAATAAAAACAAAGATAATTTTATCTAATTTCAGTTTGTTTTAGTTAGTTTTGTAAACCCACAATATAGTTTTAGTTAGTTATTTTTTCCTTTTAATTATTGTTATTTATTTCAGTGAACGAATATGTTTTTTCAATTTCAGTTTTCATTATTTTGTAATAACCTTGGAGCCAAGGCAGAGGCATGTGATCAGTGCTGTTTATTTTGTAGCCAGGTGGAATAGGAAGTGATAACCAAGCCTGGCAAAGCATCATTATCATTCAAGCTGGCAATGCTAAGTCTTGCGAGAATGCAGAACTTGCGAGATTTTAGATCAAGAAGGAAGACCAGAGAAAAGTCCCATGTGCCATCATGGAGGGTGCCAAACAGTGCTTCCAACTTAGTGACTTTGTCACTAGATTTGGCGACTTTTCAGACCACCCTGGTGGCTATTTTTTTTTTCAAAAAGCGACTAGCAACAAATTTAGCGATGATTTTCTGGTGATGTCAGTGACTTTTGGAGAGTCTTGGAGATAGACCGCAAATCTGAAATCCTCTGCTGTTGCCATGTTTTGTGTCCATAAGCCTTTGCACTGCATATCTTCATACGTTTTGGCATCACCTGGGCCTCGCTTCAGAACCAAGGGGGACCCAAGCCCCCCCCCCCAGAATTTGCTTCAAGGCAGAAGGGGAACCAACACCCCAACACCCCACCTCCACTTCCCAGCCTTTAGCAACTTTTGAGACAGCCAACAGCGAGTTTTCTTACACAAATGTTGGCAATGATGACTCAGATAAAGGTGGAGGGTTGAGGCAGTGTGTCACAGTACAGGTTGACTACCGAAGACAAAGCAAGTCACCAACTATTTTCTTGTGTTATGAATGTGAAGTGCTGCGTACTGCTTTACTGTAAAGCACACTGTCAATACACTAACTTCCAGACACAGCTGAGTTTTTTTTTCTGTAACTTTGTAAATGTATTTATGTCACGGCTAGGCTGTGGGGCTGGCAGGGGTGGACCCAAATCCAAGACACATGAGACAAAACTAAATTATGAGGCAGCTTTAATACTGAAATCTTCTCACAGAATACAAAACACAAAATCCTAATCTCAACCAAGGCTGTACAAAAGGTAAAATAACAAGCCTGGAAGCAAAAAGGAAAAACACTAAACAGGGGAACAAACTGCAAGGGGGATCCAGCTGGAGGGGTCACAGCTTGAGACAAAAAAAAAGACCAGAACAGGAAAACATCAAACATCATATATATATGTATATATATATACATATATAATTAGGGGTGGGACTCGATTAAAAAAATGAATCTAATTAATTAATCAAAATTAATTGCATTTTAATCACATTTAAATATTTATGAGAAATATTAATTTAAGTTTGGTTGATGAATGAATCAGTATCCATAAGCTTAAACTTAAATAAAATTTTGTTTATTTTCCCACCAATCTACTACACAGACTGGAAGTGCTCCTGTGATAAACAAACTCCTGAAATTAAAGTTAAGCATCATAACTGGATAGTTTTAGTCAATATTAATGTCTCACTTAATATAGTTGGAAATTAAAATGAATATTCTGCCTAAGTACATTTATCTATTTCAATGCCTTCCAATAAATGTCCCCAAGAACTTTTTTCAAAGACCTTAATAAAACCATGATTCCTTTTATATGGTGAAAGAAGAACCCTAGGGTCAAACTAACGTCGTTACAGGCTCCATACTCAAAAGGAGGACTTAATCTTCCTAACTTCAGAAATTATTATCTTGCCTCTCAATTTCATCCAATATGGGTTTGGCTGCATGCAGAAAATTGTGAAGTTAGATGGCTATCAATAGAACAACATGAGTTGTACCCTATATATTTAAAGAATGTTCCTTTCATAGGGGGGAAAAAAGGCTTGGCCACATTGACAAACAATCCAATAATTTTGAATACCTTCACGGCTTGGCATGAATCTCACTCACTCTTAGATATAAACATCTCTTTTCTCAGAAGAACACCTTTGTGGGGCAATCCCAATCTCTCAGCATATTACTGACTCAGTTTTACGTAGTTGGATGGACAGGAAAATTCAAAGAATAGCTGATTTATATATTAATGACACTTTAGCTAGCTTCCAGCAATTGAATAAGAAATTTAACCTTACTAAGAATAGTTTCTTTAAATTTTTGCAAATTAGGGAATGGATTAAAGAGAATCCTAGTGTAATATTTCCAGCCATTCCAGATGAAACTCACTTTGAATTTCAATTATGCAATAAACTATGTAATTCCTCAAAAAAAAGACTTCCTCCATATATGGAATAATTATTTAATGGAAAATTACCATAAGACAACTACAAAACAAAAATGGGAAACAGACCTTGGATGCGAATATGAGGAGACTTACTGGAGTCGTTTACTGGAACAGGTTCAGACGGTACTAATATCCACAAATCATAGACAGATTCAATTTTATATATCATAGGACATACTACACACTTTACAGACCAAATAAAATTGACAGCAAAATCTCCCCTAAACGTCAGCGATGCACATGACTGATGGTGAACTTTTACGTACGCTGTGGAGCTGTCCAACTATAGAAGAATTTTGGAGGCGGGTTATTGATATAACTTCAAAGGTCTTAGGCAATCAGATTGAATTGGATCCAAAAATATGGATCCTAGGAGACACAGCCTCCACAGTGTAAACTATTATAAGATACACTTGCAAGTACTGCAGCTAAAAAATGCATCCTGATTAACTGGAAATCGAAAAAGTTGCCATCAGTAAAACAATGGGCTGACAAGCTGATTTCTTATTGCAAACCTGAAAAGATTTTGTATAATGTCAGAGGACATCAGGCAAATTTTGAGAAGATTTGGGCCCCCTTTATAGACAGTCTACCCTTTCTAGATTTAACTGATAAGGCTGTGATATGAACCCTCTAGGACTAGCTTCAAAGTAACCCATTAATTTACATTTCATGGTATTCCCTCGCTGATTCTTGTGTTGTATATACAAATATTTGAACATGTATTGATGGATATAGGTCTAAAATGTGCATGTAAATGTTTAGGAACAGAAATGCTTGGAATCTGAGAGTCTTGTGGGGGTTGGGAGGAGAATGAGGGGAGGAGAGAGTAAAAAAAAAAAAGATGAAGGGAGTTGTTGTACATCAGGGCTCTTCAACTCCAGGCCTCGAGAGCCGGTGTCCTGCAGGTTTTAGATGTGTCTCTGCTTCAACACACCTGAGTCAAATATAGAAGTCATTAGCAGGACTCTGGAGAACTTGACTGCATACTGAGGAGGTAATTCAGCCATTTGATTCAGGTGTGTTGGATTAGGGACACATCTAAAACCTGCAGGACACCGGCGCTCGAGGCCTGGAGTTGAAGAGCCCTGTTGTACATGATATATATGATTTTGTTTTATTGTTGGTATTGTTTTGCTCTGTGGTGGAATGTTGCTGTTTTGCTTTATAATACCTGTAAACATTTACCATGTGAAAGCTTAAAAAAGAAATCTTTAAAAAAAAAAAAAAATTGACATATCTCACTTTGCAGGTCCTCTTCCAGAGCCTCACATTATGGCCAGTGGGGAGAAACTGAAAGATACACGTCCACATCCAGGGATATGCAAGTTGCTGCATGGATTTGAAGGGGATGAGGAGCTTATCCTCTCAATGAGACAGAGACTTGATCATTTTTATCATGACATCTACATGGCTGTCTTCTTAAGCTGAAAACCCTGAGGAATTTAGTTTAATGTTGAAATGTAATTGATATACTTTTCATAAATACATTTTCCCTTCCAATGCAAAATGGATCTCAATTGTGTATGTACTAATATATGTATATATATATATCTATATATATATATGTATATATATATATTTTTTTTTTTAACCATCATTGCTCCATGTACAGTGTTTAATATAATTATTAAATGTTTACAAGAAACTACCACAAACCTTGTTTCTTTGTTCCACAAGGGAAGCTTTAATTTGAGCATTTTTTTCTCCTCCACGTGCTCTATTGCCAGATGTGTAAAATGTACAAAAATATGCAATTTAAATGTAAAAGATGTACATATGCATATCACTCAAGCTATTTACAAAACATTTTACAGAATTCTTCACAATATCAATTCATTCATTAATACCTATAAAAATTTTTAAAAAGCACAGGATAGATGTACCCACATCTATGGATAGATGGACCCACTTCTGCTATTAAGGTCAGGTAACTATACCATCACTGAGAACACCTGATAGTGACCTGGAGGCCCACCAGTGGCCTGCACCCCAGCATCAGGGTGTTTCAGTTGCCCTTAGGAGGAAGTGGATTCAAGACCTGTATCTGCTCCAAGAAGGAGGCACTTGGGGAAGGCCCACGCATTCCCCCTCCACACAGAAATCAGAGAGAGACTGCAGGGAGACACATAAACATGTTTCACCTACCCAGATCAGCATGTAATTCAGTGTGCCTTAGTCCAGATGTGGCGTGCACCACCAGCAGATAGAAGAAGTAACTTAATTCAACGATAAGGAGTTGTTCCTGCCTTCTGTCCTGTCATTGAAAACCTGTATGACAGCACCATCTCCTGGTCTGCATAGGGAATATTAAGCTGTGATTTTCGCAGTTGGAAAACAACCAAACAAAACAAAGTAAAACAAATAAACAAACAAAAAACCTGCTTTATATCATAATCTCCTGCATCATCATAAAATTCACTCAGACAGATCAATCGTCTCATGTTTATTTATTGGGAACACAAAGGCTTAAACTTAAACTGTGTATAAACAAAAGCATGAACCCAAAGTCATTTAAAAATACACAAGTTTATCTTATTTCATTATCAAGGAAAGGCTAAAGCAACAAATATAACAAATCATTCATGATATTAAAAAATCTTCATAAAGACCTTCTTTTTTGTCTTACCAGTGCAGGTGTCAGTACGTTATGCATATTCCTTCAATAACAAGTTTTAAAATAGTTAAACAGTGCAGCATTTTAAACCTCTCTCAGCAAGATTCACATTTGCTCATTCTGTCTTTAATTGCTTTAGAGTGGGGTGACTGTAATCTTAGTAAGCAAACTAATGGGGACTAACTAATCATAGTCTACAGGCAGCATTTTCAAAATGATTTTATTTCAGTGTTTTGAGGCTGTTGTGTGTCTGTGGACATCTTACACTTTAAATACCAGATGCCCATTGAAGTAGCTGTCACTACTGATGATATTGCCACCCTGGTTTATAACCAGCCAGACCTTGTCACCCTTGCTAAGTTGAACATTAATGCTGCCACTGGCAATCAGGTAACCAGTATGCTTTGTGGTGTATGCGTGCAGAACAAGCTGTCCGTTTTTCAGCAGATCCACAGTGGCAGCATTCTTGTTGATTGTGAGGCTGAAGTCAAACTCATAAACACCCGGCTGATCACATGTAAACTGCCCATTCTTAGTGTTATAGCTGCTCTGTCCATTGTAGATTAAGTCACGGAAAATGATCGGTGAGAGAGCTTTGGGGGAGCTGCTGCCGAGTTTCACTGAGAAAGCAGCTTTCTGTTGGTTGTCGGGAGGTCCAGGAGGGCCAGGAGGTCCACGGGGGCCAGCAGGTCCAGCAGGGCCAGCAGGGCCAGCAGGGCCAGGTAGTCCTGTTGGTGAAAAAAGACATGAGTATTATGACTTCGAAAGAACTTTTCCACTGCAGTATAAGTTAAAGTTAATATATGAACTTGTATGGACAATAGAACAAAAAGTGATGGATTTACCTTGAGGTCCTGAAGGTCCACGTGGGCCTTATGATTAAAAACAAAACAAAAGAAAGATTAAAAATTTGTATGTTCAAAATGTTTATATTAACATGAGCTAGAGTTACAGGAAGCAGTAGAGTTACCTGGCGCTGGTTGTGGTACTGGGACTTGTGCTAAGGAAATGAAAGGGGAATCATTATTTCTCAAATAATCCAATACCAGCACTGACTTTATGGAGTCTAACATGTCGGAAACAATTTCAGAACTTACCCCCCTCCTTCCATGGACTGAGGTCAAAGGCGGGGATATTATGGCACTGGGTGTAGCCAGCCTCTCGAGGCCGGTACAGGAAAGGTTTTTCAGGGACTTCAGTGATACCAGTGTTATCACAGATTATACGGGCAAGTGATACGTTCCTCAGTGAGCTCTTCTGAGCCTCAGTGAAGACTCCTTCATTCTCCCACCAAAGTCTGAAATGGGACAGTGTTTTTAAAGTTTAAAGACTGAATGTAACAGTGTGGCTAACACAGATCTCTGAACCTCAGCAGTGTTGGCTGTGTAATCTCCTGTGTGCTTACCTGTCTCCCTGGCGAATCCTTTGGAACTGATTTGTAATCAGGCAAGCAAACAGGGGTCCCACTCTTCCTCCATGGACAAATGGCTCTGATACGCCTCCCAGCCACACATCAATGTTGTCAGGGGTGCCATAAAGATCCAGCAGCTCCATCGCCAGATCTGTGTTGTTCAGCACTGCAGCCAACTCATTAAGATTTTGTGGCTGTGACAGTCCACAGAACTTGCGCCACTGGTTGTAACCTTAAAAGGATCAATACAGTTTAGCAGAGTTAATCTTCTGTGCATGCTCAGTACAGCCCTTAGATATGTAAGCAAACTTAATCCTGTTAATCAGTCAGTAAATCAGTCAAAATGTATTTGTATAGCAGCTTGCATACAAGTTAGTGGAGTTCAAAATGTTCAACTGATGACTGACATGAGAAATAAAAAAAGAATAAAAATTTTAAAAATGTCAATGACAAAAATATTATATCAAATAAAATAAAGAATATTTAGATAATAAATTAAATAATTCTAAAACAATAATAGAAAAAAAATTCAAAAATGAAGTTATGCCAGACAAAAACAGATTAAAAAGTACAAAATATTCAACAATCAACAATCTCCAATCACTGAATGAAATAATATATGCAATGCTAGTTAATAGGTCAAAAGAATTATATATATATATATATATATATATATATATATATATATATATATATATATATATATATATATATATATATGCTTTATAGTTTATCTACAGTACTTGTGTTTTATTTCATTTTTTCTGTAACATGTTTTTCTGTGACATACACACACACACACACACACACACACACATATATATATATATATATATATATATATATATATATATATATATATATATAAATGAAATAAAATACAAGTACTGTAGATAAACTATAAAGCATACTCAATCAAACAGCAGACTAAAGAGGTAAGTTTACATTTAAAGACTGCAATAATTGTAGATGCTCTCAGATCATTTAACAGACTAGTCCATGTAAAAGCAGCCTCCCCAAAGCTTTTTGTCAAGCAAGCAGATTTGTTCCAGAAGAGGGGCATAAAAGTTATTTAAAAAAAAAAGTAATAAAAGTGCTAAAGCAAAACTATGAAGTGTTTTAAAAACATGAAAAAGGATTTTAAAATCAAGCTGACATTGTGTCAGTGTAGGTACTTTAAAACAGGTCCTAATAACAAGCCTTTGAGAAGACTTCTAATTCAGTTGGTTGACATAGCATGGTGAATCAGTAGGTCCTGTTCTAGGACTGTTTTATTGGGAGACACAGAAATGCTGATGATAACTAAGTTCTGATGCCAATGTCTACTTTTAATGAAGAAGTCTTTGTGCTATGATTTGGCCAAAAAGCAAATAGAAAAAAGCATTTCAAATTTAGTGGTTAATTAAACTCCTAAAATGTATTAACTGAATACGTATCGATTTTTAGAAAATGTTACTTGTCGATTGGATAACAATATGGTATCCATGTTATTTTTCTGTAAGGATGTCATTACAAGTTCTAGACCTGAATTATATGTACAAAGATTAAATAAATACCAGGGAGTCCATGGTCTCTTCCTCTCTGCATGTTCAGCGAACCCAGATCCAGAGCCAGCCTAGCACTGAATTTAAACAGCCTGTCCCTCAGCTCATCACTCATCATGTGCTGCTGAGTCCCCAGCTTAGCTGGACTGCCCACCAGTCCTCTTAAGATAGGGTCCATACCACCTGACAAACACATAATTTAATTTCATTTTTAAAACTTCATTCACTCTGTCTATGATGGGACTAAGAAGATGAAGGTGTAGGTGCTACCTTCAAAGATGACCCTCCATGGTGCACTGAAGGATTTGTGCAGCAGTGGGCTGGGGTACTGAGGGTGCTCCTGGTACGTCTCATTAAGACGGAAAATGAAAGGCTGAACCATTAGGTGAGCAAAACGGTAAGCAGCTGTGGCAAACACGTTGGCGATGCTGGGATCCACGCTGTTATTATAACCGGGGTAGGTGGACAGATGGCTGGAAATGAAGTCTGGGCCTACAATGTGGAGTAAGTAGTCTCTGTATGTGATCACCTGAAAGACAAAAATAAACTCATCACCTCAATAAACATTTTAATTATGTATAATTAAGATACTTCACGCTCCTCTCTAACCTGCATATATGCACCCACGATCTTGCGGGCCTCCTGGTAGAGTCTCTCTCCATTCCACTGTGGATTGAGGAGGACCAGAGCGCGTGCCAGTCGGTTGTGCTCACGCAGCAGGAGTGTGTGCAGAGAGGTCAGTGCAATGTTCTCATTTGAGCGGTCATCACCTTAAAAATCACATAAAAAAAATCAAACTCCTGTCAGCTCTGTGCAATGCTTAGACTCAACTGAAGACTTTAGAAATGTGAATGTCACAAAATTTGAACGTACTCACCAGCGACAAAGCAGGGCACCTCCTGGGCAGTGGTATCATCGGTAATGCGAGCTCGGGTGGCACACGGATTGGTGCTCCCTGTGGCAAAGGGCAGAAGCTCACGGCCGTTGTCGTTAAATTGACTGTTGACTCTCAAAAGACCCTCATCTGTGGAGAGGTCGCGAAGGGAGCGAGCTTTGACATCATCTGAACCGTAGACCTGACCTGCATCAATGAAGGATGTGAGAGTGTTGATCTGCTGACGGACAGTGCTCGCAACGAAGTTAAAGTTATTGTCTCCAGTGCCACAAGCTGGAGCTGAGCGGGTGAAGGGCAAGCATTCGTTTGAATTACTGCCAAACCGGGGGTCACTGCTGGGAATCTGTTTGGATGACAAGAGGCACTCAGTACTCACCCTACATGCATTTGTATGTAAATGTGTCTTTTCCTGAGTAATGCAATGGCACTGACTGGAATGGGGAAGCAGGGGTCTTGGCGCACACAACTCATTTCACAGTCGGTCCTGCCAGTATATGTGGTAATGGACGGAGAGGTAGGGGTGAAGGTTAGGTCGTGGTCAGTGAACTGGGCAAAAATTGTCACCAGGAAAGTGTAGAGTGGGTCGTTCTCCACATCAGAGTTAGCTGTTGCCAAAATGCTGTTGGACACGTCTCTTACCTGTGGATAAGGATGCAGAAAATGAGCACTTTGGTGAGAGGATTTGTGCACATATTTTTTAGAACATTTTGCAACATTACCAGGAAGGATATTATTCTAAAGTGTATTACCAGGGGAAGGACATAACCGTTGACACCAAGCTCAGGGCTCCAGCCTTTAGGTGTAGAAAAACCATTCTCATACACAGGAGGGAGCCAGCGGAGAAAAGGTATGTTGGAGGCCCCCCAGCGGGTGTTTCTCCTAAGTGAGAGGAACAAATACACTATATTCTATGGTTTGAAAGGGACACAGTGTGCAACAAAAGTCATCATCCAAGTCCCAAATAATGGACATCATAATTAGTACCAAATAGGGATTTGACTTGCTCACTCAATGAAAGCTCACTGCGCAGGCAGATATTCTTTTATAACTTGAAAAGTTAGAAATAACTGCCTCACCTGTTGTTGCAGACGCTGCTTGCACTACGATATGCCTGCAAATTTTGAGTCGTCTCACAAGCAGGGATGCGCTGACTTGGAGAGCAGCCTGTCAGACCAATGAGGGTCTGCAGATCTTGATCAGAGAGGAAATCTGAATAAGACAGCCAAGGAATATAAATTAGTTTTAAGGCTACATGTCTGGAAAATGTATAAAATAAATAAGAAGAAACATTTCAGATACACACCTGTGGCATTTACGGAGCGTTTGTGACGCCTTTCAAGATTATCAGTGATCATTTGCAAAGAGGTAGCCAGGTAATCAGCAGAGCGCACAACAATGCGGGAGACTCCTCTGGGCTGCTTCATTAGCCGCACGACATCCTCGTAACGTGCGTCCCTCCTCACACGATCCACGCTCCTGTGACGTGTGGGGAGGTCACTTTTATAAAATCTTTCATTAAGACTATTCTACACTTTGATAGATTTTTGCACTGTGCCTTTTTCAGGGGCTGAACAATGTACAGTAGTTTAAGAGATCTGTGCACTCACTGTTGCCTTGAATACCGATAGGCTGCGTCCACTTTGGCCTTTGCTGCCAGCACAGTTTTTTCAATGTAGCTCCGGCTCAAATGTGCTGAAAAAAGAGAAAATGTTTTGTTTAATTTACTCTTTGATTCAATTTTAATGTCAAGGGACAATGGGACACTACACTTAATCCATGAAAATGTTTGACATAATTACTGCATTTTACACAAATTAAAATGAAGACAGCATAAAAACCATTTATTTCATTTCTTTGTCACCTCATCAATTATGTTGAAAATACATTTTGCAGATGGTAGAAGGATGTGATTATTTAAAATAATTTCAGTGATGAATGGCTCAAAAGACCTTTACAGCTGTCAGAAGACAGATAGTGATAGTAAAACTAGTAAAACTCACCTTCATTCACCTGGCATTGCAAGCACAGGTAGAGGCCTACAGCCAGCAGGCACAGAAACCGATTCATCTCTGCAGAACAAAGACAAATATTTGCCATCACATAGGTACTAACACAAGCATTTTTTTTTTTGTATTTTTTGTAATTTCTTCAAAACATGCAGTTAAAGTATGAATCAAAAACAAACAACTTTAAATAATTGATTGAGTAATGCAAAATAACAAGAGTGTACCTGTGAGAGTAAGGTATTCTTATTCTTTTTTTCTTTTGTGTCCTAGTATCCTGGAGCATCCACCTCGATCTTCCAGCTGCTGTTGGAAGTCTGAGCTGCTCAGAGTCAAGACTCGCTTTTATAGAGCCAAAGGACAAAGGTGTTATTTCACGCAACATCTGTAGAGAGGAATTCTGCTCAGATAAAACATGAATTTTCTCCTTCCTGGTTCCTCTTCTGCAACAGCTTTACTGGAAATGTCTTTTTCCATTGATTAATCATTTTCAATATAATGCAACTTATAGAATGTAATTTTGATTAAATCAGTGAAAGGAAAATCTCACAAATAGTGTTAGAATTTCAATCTATTATTTTTTAATTCATTTGTTCATTTATGCATTTTTGAGCGAATTCTGCACTTAAATTGTGAATATAATGTATCAAATTTGGACTGGACACAGTTTCTTACTTCAATCTTTACACTTAGATTGGGTGTTCTTACAGAACCACAAAAATGTTTGCATATCCCTTCAAAAACTGCAACATTTCTGCTCTGTAATATATAATTTACATATTATCTTTTTGGCAATATAAACTACTTTTAAACCAGTTTATCTAATTTTTATTTTATTTTATGTCATTACAGTCTGCGGTTGTTATCATCTACACAATGCTCAACAAACAAAGGAGCACAACAATGTCACTTTTTTTTTTTTGCACTGTTCTGGTATTTATTTCACAGTATTTTTATTGTTTTGATTATAGGAAACAACAAAATCAAACAAAAAACAACAAGTCCACATGTTCGTTTGTCACACAGGGGCTTCAACATTTTCCAGCTGAAAGTCTTATAACAAAGTTTTACCTTCCCCAATGCCACTACAAGGTGGCGCCTAAAGAATTGCTAAAAGGACAGACACAAACTTTAGAAAAGTTAAAAAAGCAAAAAAGAAAAAAGGAAAGAAGGGGGGGGGAAGATGGGGCATAGATGTGAACAAGTTAATTCTACCCCAAAGAATTTGCATCGAATGCCAGGAAAGGTTGCCGTTGCCATATCTTTTGAAACTTTTCAGCTGGATTTTGAACTGTACTTCTTATTGTTCCTAACTGGAGGAAAGTACCCAACGTGAATGTTTTGGGGCTGTGGGGGCTTTCCAATTAGAAAGAATTAATCGACGTGCTAGTAATGTAGAAAATGCTATCATTTGAGATTGACTTTTGGAGATCTTGCTGTTAGTATGCACTACCCCAAATATGGCAGTGATAGGGTCTGGATCAATCTTCTCTTTACAAATATATGTAAATTTGCTGAAGATCTCTGACCAGAATGTGTCTACTCTGGGACAAGACCAAAACATGTGAGCCAAAGAGGCGGACGCTTGATGACAGCGAATGCAATTTGGATTGATCGTAGGATACATTCTAGCTAGTTTGGTCCTAGAGAGGGTACAGGCGATTAAAGATCTTAAATTTATTAATCTGTGCTTAACACATATAGATGATGTGTATATTTTATGGACAGAGAGATGGACATTTTATGGCTTGAATGACAGCATATAACTGGGACACACCACCCGACCACCCGGGTTTAAGTATCAGACAGTCATCAAGAGGGCAAACCTCTGGCTTTAAACAGGGTTAATACAGGAATCCTAGAGTTCAATTTACTACCTTTTATTACCTATTTTACTACCTCTACAACATTTTTACTACAAGCACAAAATGGTATGATGATAGCCCATCTCCATAGTTATTTTGCACCCTGTCTGCTGATGCTGGAGATGTTCATAGGATAG
This sequence comes from Archocentrus centrarchus, assembly GCF_007364275.1. Lineage (NCBI taxonomy): Eukaryota > Metazoa > Chordata > Actinopteri > Cichliformes > Cichlidae > Archocentrus > Archocentrus centrarchus. The sequence goes on along the minus strand of NC_044354.1, from coordinate 13,701,205 downwards.
CATTTAAATGGTTAACTGTATTTGTTGTTCTGGCTACTATAGTTGCTAAAGAAAATGACTCCAACAGGTGGTTTAATATTGTTGATGTGGTTAAAAGAATAATTGTGTGTGACTAAAGTATGAAAATATGTAAGTAAAATTCTGCTACGTTGTCCTGTCTGCTCGTTTCTTCCTTTCTATCAGATAACTGTTGTGTGGTCGCATGCCTGGGACCTGCAACACCAAGATGCTAAAGCGATTTCCACGTCTCCTTTATTAAACTATGGGACTATTATCTTATCTTAAATATGAAGAAAGGTGCTTTATTAATCAATTTTACCTACTTATATGTTGGTGAAGCTGTCTGCGATAACACGTTTAACTGTGGGTAGAGCAGTACATTTTCATGCAGTGGTCTTTGGTGGCATTTGCCCTCATTTATGTCTTTTCTGACTAGTTGCACTTGGAGATGGAGCATGCCACCTTGTCCATCTATTAACTTGTCAATTAGGCAATTAGGTGTATGTTATGGTGTTGAATTGTTATCTATATTTTTGTGTACCATTGTTGTAGAACTGCACTTATTGAGAAGCCTAATAAAATGTTTGAAAAAGCTTGTTGAAAGAACATTTTGATTTCTTCTCTGTAGAGACACTTACATGTAAACTGGAAAGTGAGACAATTACTGAATATATTTTGAGGAGATTAACAATTAAATGTCTTAATGTTTTACTCACACATATACACACACAGAGAACAAAGCCAGATAGCTTTTGTTCTGAGGGTTTTAAGAAACATTGCCTCTGGATGTGTCTGTGTGTGTTCATTTTTCTTTCAGTCACTGCTGCTCAACCTGTGTAGCTGCAACACCTGGATTTCAACAAAATAATCTTATAAATGGTTGTTGAGCCAGGTTTACTTTCATTAGTTTTTCCTTTTCCTATACAAAAACAGACAGCGATCAAATGACAGTCTGAACAAAGCAGCTACCTGCAAGTTGCTGGTCAGGTTCTTTAACCTCCGGTCTTCCTTCCACATAACTGAAAGTGATCCAACCTGCCTACACATACACTCACACAGATATCACCACCCTTTAGGAAGAACTCCAAGCCCTTTTGTTTTATGTATGTTTTGACTCAGAAATGAGTGACTGCATGCCGACTCACTTTACTGTAGATGTGACAATCTGGACTGACTTTTTCCCCAACTGGCTTTAGATTAAAAAGATTTTGCATTAGTTGCAAAGGAACTAGAACTTGAACCCAGAACAAGATTAAAGAAAGTTAATAAATGAACAGATTTAATTAGATTTCACTCTTACTGAAACCCTTGCATACATGCCAAATCTTTAGTGTTTGGTAAAGCTTTTATATTAACTCTTAAAACAAACAAAAGTATTTTCCACATAGCATTTTGATTCAAAACCTGAAATGACCAGTAATGTGAATTATACATTTATTTCACATGTATAAATAACACTATCAGGAAAGGAACTGAGGAAATTTTGCATATCTACCAGCTAGCGGTTGATCGCCAGACGCTGCGATGGGCTGAGACGCCCTCCCGCCCGGCTGAGACGCCCTCCCGCCCGGCTGAGACGCCCTCCCGCCCGGCTGAGGATTTCACCGCTTCATTTTCGGAGCTCTGTAAACAGGATCCCGCCCCGAGGACTCTAGCGGCTTTTATCGCTGTTTGCGCCTGTATTATTTCACTGCAATTTACAATCTACCACAGAGCACGGAAAGTTCACAATGTGCACATTTGATCTCACTATGATTGTGCACGTGCTTGATTTTGCTGGCAACAGAAATCGAAATGACAACCAACATGAATGCGTGAAGTAAGAGGAAAAATGAAGATCAAATGAAAATTTCAGGCATGATTTAACACGAGTGGATCATCTCTGACAAGTTTTTTCCAAGCCACCATTGTTCTATGCTTTGAGTGTGCATGTGTGGCTGCGCGCACGCATTTTGCTGCAGTAAAAACATAATTTGTAGGATGCTTGTGAATAAAAAACATTACAGTGTTAAGCTCATGCAGCCCCCAGTTTTTCAACAAAAAACCCAACAGCAGCTGTTTTACATGCACTCTGTCTGCACACGTGCAGCAAACGCAAAGAGGCGGAGCTGTTACTGAGACGGTGCTCTCAGGTGGAGCGAAAGACGTCCATAGCAGCAGCGCTTGCTCCTGTAACCACCTTAAAATGTTTACTGGGAAACAGCTGGAGGTCCTTCATCAACCACCTGCTCAGCAACATGAAGAAAAGAGAACTTTGTAGCTGCATGATCCACCGCTGTTTGTGTGAAAAACTGCAGTACGGAAGTTAAAATGTGCAGATGAATTGTTAATACGATAAACTTTTTCTTATCCGATTACTTGATTATGTCATGGTCCTGGGCCGGTGGCCCAGTGTTTTGTGTTCCTTTTGTATAGTTCTGTTTTGTTACATCCTGTCTTATTTTGGTAGTGTTTTGGCCCTTGTGTTTAGGTTTAGTTTTGCTTCCCCTTGTTTCATCAGCGTTATTGTGTTCAGCTGTGCTCCCTGCTGTTTCCACTTCCCTCATTATTTGCTGGTGTATTTAAATCCTGTGTTCTTCTCTGCCTGTTGTCATGTCCTCGTCATTGCTTTGCCGACTGTGTGCCTCTCGGTCAGAATCCTGTTTCCAGTGTGTGTTTTTAAGTTTATGCCGCTGGCCCCGTCCAGCCCTTCTGGTTTTCTCTGCAAATAAAGCTTTAAATTACTGTCAGCCTTTTGCCTGGTGTATCCTGCGTTGGGGTCCTCTATCCTGCCTGTCGCAACATTATATGACAGAAGGACATGACCATAATGGATCCTACAGATACTGAGAGATGTAGTGGCACTCGCCTGTCTCTGGGTGGACCCACTTACTGGAAGGGTCCCCGACAATGGCGTTCACCTCCCCAGCCTAAACCGCAGGTTTGTCGAGTGGGCGGACTGTTTTTGGCTCCAGCCGCTCCCTCACCTGCCTTTCTGCTCGTTCGTTCCGCTTTCGTCTCGCAGTCAGAGCAGCAACGGAGGAAGAGGAATTTCCGGCAGCAGCGGAGGGAGTTTTCACCAGAGTCAAGTGGGATGACACTGGAGGAAGCGTTTTCCTGGTACCTGCGATACAGGGGTCACTGGCCACCCAGCCCACTTGCTTCACCACCACCTCAGCCTGTCCCAGAGGGAGGGCAGAGGACGTGTGACCCGTGTGAGGATGAGCAGAAAAGCAATCACTGCCAAACTTTGGGAACTGGTGGCTGGATTTCCCTGACTATTGGAGTCCTTACACAAGTTAGTGAAGGACTTTTTGATCACCACCCTTCACCTTCAGCCATCGCCTGCAGCAGAGCCTCCGTCCCAGCTTCAGTCTCCATCACCTGCAGCAGAGCCTCTGCTGTCACATCCTGCTGCAGCAGTCTCCAAGCACCTCCAGTCTTGGTCTCAGTCAGCTGCAGCTCCAGCCCTCCCCCAGTTTAAGTCAGCTCCCTCAGCTTCAGCCTCCATCCAGTCCCAGTCAGCTTCCTGAGCTTCAGGTCCCCCAGTATCAGTTCCAGTTCCTGTCTCAGCCCCCTCAGCTCCTGTTCCCTCTGTAGTTTTGGTCCCCTTAGTTCCACCTCAGTCAGGGTCCCAGTCAGATGTTTCAGTTTCCCCTCATTCTCAGTCAGCTCCCTCATCTTCAGTTTCAGTTTCAGTCCCCTCAGTTTCGGTCCTAGTGCTCTCAGCTCCTGCTCCCTCTGTAATTTTGGTCCCCTTAGTTCCCCCAGTGTCAGCTTTCCCTCAGTTTCAGTCAACTTCAGCAGTTTCCCTGTAGTCAACTTCCCTGCAGTCAGCTTCCCCGCAATCCGAGTCAGAGTCTGATTCAGCAGCAGCCTCCAAGCAACCTCAGTCAGAGCCCCCAGTGTCAACACCACCAGTTTCCCTTCAGCTTCAGTCAGCGCCCCTAGTGTCAGCTGCAGCAGCTTCCCCTCAGTCAGGGCCCCTAGTGTCAACACCACCAGTTTCCCTTCAGCTTCAGTCAGCGCCCCTAGTGTCAGCTGCAGCAGTTTCCCCCCAGTCAGTGCCCCTAGTGCCAGCTGCAGCAGTTTCCCCCCAGTCACTCAAGTCAGAGCCTCAGTCAACCGTAGCAGCAGCTTCCCCGCAGCTTCAGTCACAGCCTTCAGTGTTAGCTGCAGCATCTTCTCTGTCAGAGCCCCAGTCGGAGCCCTTGACACCATCATCCTCCCCACCACCAGACACACCCAAACAATCCCCGAAGCAGCCCCAGCTGTCCAGGGAGACAGCTGTGCACCCTACACTGCAGCCCCAGCCTGTGCATCCTGGGCCTCGCCCTGAAAGTCATGCTCAGTCCGAGCGTCTGGCTCAGTCTGAGCCTCCTGTCTCGTCTCGCCACCACTAGGAGCGCAGTCGGCCTCCAGCCTCGTCTCCTCATTGCCGCTGCCGCTGGGAACGGGGTCGGCCTCCTGTCCCGTCCTGTCACTGCCACTGGCACTGCTGTCAGCCCCCTGACTTGTCTGGACTCAGCTGTCAGGCCCCTTGGCCTGGGCGGCCCCCTAAACCTTTGAACTGTTTCCCCCTGCCATTTGCTGTTTTTGTTTTGCTTCTGCCCTTGGCTGGGAGGTCTCCCTAGGAATGTTTCACCTCTGTTCTGCCTCACTCTGATGCCCAGCTTTGGACTGTTTTCCAGCCTTATGCCATTGTCTTTTGTTTTTGCCCCATTTTTGTTTTGTTCCTGGGCTTGCTTCCTCTGTTGCTCCCTGCCTGGGTTTTGTTTTATTTTCTGGTTTTGGTTTCAGTCCCTCCATCCTGTCTTGGTCCTTGTGCTTTAGGTTTACTTTTGCTTCCTTATTGTGTTCAGCTGTGCTCCCTGCTGTTTCCACTTCCTTCATTATTTCCTGGTGTATTTAAGTCCTGTGTTTTTCTCTGCCTGTTGTCACATCCTCGTCATTACTTTGCCCGCTGCGTGCCTCTCGGTCGGAATCCCGTTTCCAGTGTGGGTCCTCTATCCTGCCTGCCGCAGCATTATATGACAGATTAATTGATGTACTAATCGATAGAATACTCAATTACTAAAATAATAGATAGTTGCACCCCCACTTGTACTCAGAAAGCCACAGTCAAACATTACTTTTCAGCACCAGTGGAGTTAACAAAGACCTTCAAGGAAAAAACTACAGTTCCCAGCAAGATGATGTCACTTCCTGATGTTGCATTAAAATTGTGATAATTTATGCTTACAGCATGGTGGCTGATATTGCAATGTAGGAAATGCTTTTAGCAGCGGATTGGTAAAACATCTGGATTATGTTTTTGTTGTGAATGTTCTTTATGTGATTTCTGCAAACCCATTAGTGAAAGTAAATGGCACTCTTGGGCACATTAAATGCAAGATATATAAGTGTAACTCTTCTGGATTATATGCAAAAATTATCACTCTATCGATCTAATAAGGTCTGGTTAAGCCTTCTAGTCGGTCCTACGTGCATAACTGAAAATCCTCTCTGAACTAGGGTTTAATCCCGGGATCCGGGATTCCCGGGAAATGCGATCAGAACCATTTCCCGTTTCCCGGGAAACGTTAGACGGGAAACCGGGAAAAAAGTCGCGCGCGTCGATTTGACTTTCAGAAAGAAAAGAAAGCTTCAGAAAGTTAAATTTAAGGAAATATTGAGAGAAGGGTTCGTTTAATGCGAAAAGCATTACTCTTCATTTCAGGCACGTTCAGCCTCCGTTTAAGGCTTCAGCCTTCATCTCAAGCGTTTTAATAGAGGTATTACACAGTTGTGCTTTTTTCCTCTTTTTGTTGAAATCGTAGGCAATGTGTTTACCCTAAGGTATTTTGTATTATATAATTTTATATTATTATATATTGTTATATTGCATTATATAGCCTATAAAATATGCCTGCCCTGAACAATAAAGAAATATCTGTTTAACTTCGAGTGTTTCTTTTCCTCGTTTGCAGCCGCTTACTAACAATCATGAATTAGGATACGGGCCTAATGTGTGAAGAAATTATCATGAAATAGATTGCTTTAACATATTTCGCTTTTCCCAAGCTTTGGTCACGAGCTTTGGGTAGTGACCGAAAGAATAAGATCGCGAATACAAGCGGCAGAAATGAGTTTCCTTCGAAGGGTGGCTGGCCTCTCCCTTAGAGATAAGGTGAGGAGTGCGGCCATCCGGGAGGGACTCAGAGTAGAGCCGCTGCTCCTCCACATCGAAAGGAGCCAGTTGAGGTGGCTCGGGCATCTGATTAGGTTGCCTCCTGGCCGCCTCCTGGGTGAGGTGTTCCGGGCATGTCCCACCGGGAAGAGGCCCCGTGGTAGACCCAGGACACGCTGGAGAGATTATGTATCTCGGCTGGCCTGGGAACGCCTTGGGGTCCCTCCGGATGAGCTGGAGGAGGTGGCTGGGGAGAGGGAAGCTTGGGCTTCTCTGCTTAGGCTTCTGCCCCCGCGACCCGGCCCCGGATAAGCGGAAGAAAATGGATGGATGGATGGATATTTCGCTTTTAAAATGGAGTTGAGTAAAATGTATATTTTTTAGGCTATAAGGATTGGCCAGTTTTTCAATAGACGATTCACAGCGAACCTACTTTAACCCTCAGACACGGTGTTATAAATTTGCTGTTGCCAGAATGGCAATGACCAAGTCGTGGAGCATTACTCAAGGCCCTGTGTTATGCCATATTATAGTGTAGTACGGTAGTTAACTTTTCAATGACTATTACAGCGTTCCACTGGTGGAGATATAGCGCAACAGATGTCGCCACGACAGCGCAGGTGGCTGAGCCTTTATCAATGCTGTGGAGATGAACCGTATTGTTTTGTACCAGCAGCTGTAAAATAGCTTGGTATAATTCCATGTACAATGGAGGAATATTCGAATTATATTTGTTAAGGGAGTGTTGAGGAACGATACAACACCGCATATCTCGAGCACTCGAATGTCGAGATGTAGGTTTTATTGCGTTAATCAAGCCGACGTTACCCCCTACTGGGCATAACAGGACATAGCTGGAAAGCTACCTCTACAATATCACAATAGGTTAAGGCCGACACAGGCTACAGAAGGCCTAATTAAAATAAAAAAATAAATAAACTTTTTCCCGGGATTCCCGGGAAATGGCTCGTCATTTCCCGGGATTTGATTCATGTCATTTTCGGGAAAAATATTAAACCCTACTCTGAACCTAACCTGACATGCACCTCGAGAAATGTAACTACACATCCACAAAGAGCGTGATTACTGCCTAGGCTTCAGAGGTGCTTTCTGGTTACATATGTAGGCACTGTCACTCAATTAACAAGTGGGAGCAGCTTTTAGCGGTTAGCATTAGCTTGTGAAGGAATTTAAATAACAAGAGTGTGTGATGCTTAAGCCTTTAGGTTTCTGCGTGTTCGTTTATCAAACAGGAATGACACAGACAATGGAATAAGGAGTCCAATTATTAAATTTAATGAAGCCATTTTAAAGTTTTACAGATTAATCCGGGTCAGGACTGCATGCCACTGAGTATGACATGAAGTGCTGCACATTCTAATTCAGCTTACAATTTCATATAGTCACAGCTTATCAGTCTTGGTTACATCATAATACAAAACAATATGTGGAAAACAGAGAACTTCAACAACAGGGTGACCTCGACGTCTCCATTTCTATCATTGTGTAGTCTTCATCAGTGTGGTTCGTTGCAAAGTCAGAACACAAAGTTCTCGAAACATTACTGTATAAGCTTCTGTATTTTTAATCAGTTATGTTTATCCAGTCTAAAACAAATTTCTCAGGCAAGTAAATGTACATTTGGTAAGGGGACAGCTATACCATGAAACTCATTTCCTTCAATCCCCCTCGGACATTTCTGAGGTCAACTTCACCAGCCTGACCTGGGGTGGTCAGCCAGGACTGCATTGATATTAAGAGCCAGAAGAGGATTTTGTGAAAACTAATCTTATACTATTGTGATTGTGAATTTAGCAAAAAATTAAGACAGGGTTTAATGATGTCATAGTTATAATGGATGTATCTATTTTCTATACTTTATTATGGCCTGAAAAACAAAAAGAAAACAAGCATTAGTCTTTCATATGACAATGTTGTTTAGTGAAGCGGATTAGCATTTAAATTTAATCACTTCAAAGTAAATTGGCCCACATGAAAAACAGTAAGATGAAACAGTTACTATTTAATAATTTGTCTCAAATTCATTAAAAAATGTGGATTGCATCCCTTCAGGGTCAAATCCAGTTCCAGTCGATGAAAATCTTACTGCAGACCAGGGTTATAATAGTTTTGGATTTTACATTATAGTTTAGTTTTAGTTAGTTTTTACTTTTTTCTCTAATTCAGTTAGTTTTAATTAGTTTTCAGAGTGGTTTTTCTCATTTTTATTAGTTTTTATTTTTGGTTTTATGCTTAGATTTAGTTAGTTTCAGTTAGTTTCAGTATTAGTTTTAGTATTTTCATACCTAATCAGGTGCAAGATTCAAGGCGCAAAAGTGACTATTGTGTAATGAAAACTTGACAAACTTTTTGAAGGAGTCAAAGCTCAAATCCAGCTGCATCCTGATGTTCTCACCATCTGATGCTGCTTCTGTTTTGGAGCTAGCTTGGTTAGATGCTCACTAATTAGACTTGCAGGGTCTTTGCGGCCTCTGTACGCAACCTACGGAAGTTGCCAACCGCATGTCCACATTTATGCTTGTGTAGCTGGATTGTGTGTGTTAATTACCTTGTGGTCGTGTGCAGGTGTTTTATATGTGGTGCAGGCTGGGACTTCTTTTTTGGTCCTCGCTCTTTGTGCTCAGTTTTTTGGCTGCAAACATATTTGTCCCTGTTTTTTTTTCACTTTCTTCATTCCGTCACGTCCATTCCGACAGTTTCAGCGGTCTCCAGGAATTTGCTGACATTTGTGAGTCCTTATATTGATGCTTTGATTATTATTCCTGATTGTTATTCTCTGACTGATAAAGTAGACGGAAACGCACAAGGACTAAACAGTTTAGTCACAACGTTCTGGGCTGCATGGACCCGACAAGTAGTCATGTTTCTCCAGAGGCGCAGCCCAGGGTCCCTAGTAGGATCAGAGCAGTTTCTGTGGCCGTTGTGCGCTTCTCAGGTGGACTTCATCGTCCACAACAAGACTTTTGATTCTATCTGTGCTCTTGTACTCAAAGAACCTCCATATGGGACTCTGCCGCTTTCTCAGCAGAATGCAGCCATTACTTTGCGGAGTAATTTTTCTCTGTCCATTAAACAAAATACCATAAACTGCAGGTCTTGTGGGTCAATAATTAAACTGGCACAAACTAAACAGGACATCAAAGTGCCCACAAATATCATAAAGATCTATTTATTCAATGGCTTTTACTTATAAATCTTTTATTTTGTTAATCAGCCTGAGAAAATGATCTTACAATTTTAGCATACCACTAGTTTACTAATTTACTAAGTGGATTCAATCTACCAAAAATGAACCTGATTTAATGCACCTAGAGTTAAATGTCAGATTAAGCAAAAAGCTAATATGGGCTTCTGTCTGTCTATGAGTGGATGAGTGAGTGTAAGCTGCTTCTTCATTGCAAGTGTGTATTTTTGTTTGTTTTTTTTCCAAGGTCAGTGTCAGCTGTCTCATTTTTCATCCAATTGTAAAGTTAACTTTTGCATTTTGGTCTCAGTCATCAGGAAATTAAAAATACAAAATTAATGTCCTTAAATTAAAATTTGACACACCTTCTTATATAAACTAAAGTGGAACAAAAAGAACACAAGAAAACAAACAAAAAAAAAGAAACATGGAATGAATCTCAAAATGTCTAGAAATAATCATTTTAAAGTTCTCGAATTTTAAATAGCTCTTGGTTAAGTTTGTCTCTTGTAAAATACCTGTAAAATTACTGTTCAATTCTGACTTCATTGCTTGAAAATCTGGGGAAATAAAAAAATCTTAGAAAGATCGACAATCAAAATCATTTCAAAGGATTATACTGTACTCAAAATTATATTTATTCTGTAAGGGTCTGTACCCCAAAAAAAAGCATAATTATGGCAGACAAAATATGGCTTCATAAACCTCAGGTTACTAAATTGTGAAGGGGAAAAATGCATAACCTTAAACTAAAAAAACAGCAGTTGTTACTAGTTTGCCAGTTTTTTCCTCTCATTTTGTGTAATTCTACGCTTTAAAATTTCAACCCCTGTAGTGGGATTTTCACCACAAAAATAAAAATAAAAATGTTATGGACAAAGTCTTTAATCGAAACATAGATACTTTTAGGGTCAAAGTTCATACTCACAACACCATCGCATGTTGACCTTGCATGCAGCTCGCTGCAGACTTGTTATCTTTGGTCATCTAAACTGAAATCAGGGAGTGTCCCCCTTAGGCCTCATGGGAATTTATAAGAGAAAACAATAGTTAGTGCTGGAGGAAGCATTAAACAAATTATACTCTTGAAACCACAAAATTCTGGCCCCTGCAGGGGTGGCCTTACAATAGTAGTTATGAGTCATACTACTGAATATAGCATAACTGAAATTAAAACATTGAAATCAATTGCTTTCTGCCTGGGAGTTCTTTGACCTTTGACCCTCTAATATGCTCTGGTTCTTCACTGAGACCCTGTGACTGAGTGTGCTTAAGGCCTACCACTCCCCACGTCGAAGAGGTCTCCTATTGATGACCCTCCTTCTGGGCTCAGACTTGTACACAAAGATCATCGGTCAAGAACTCTCAGGTCACCTGTTCGTGAGATGGTTGGCCTCCTCCTTCTTGTGGAACCAGGAGCCTTTTTTTATGAGCGTATGGAGCTGTCAGGAGATCTTGGCAGGAGCTTGAATCACCTTGTACTGCACCAGAGTTTCTTTATTGGTAACTCTGCAGCTCCAGTGATGTTCAGGCTCTTGTTAGAATGAAACTGAGAGATTTTCGTTAGTGACCTCTTTAATTTTCTGCTGTCTGTCTCCCTCCTTTTGAAACATCAACTCTTTCTGTGTCTCATTAATTTACCTTAATTTAGCTTATTGATCTAAAGGGCATACTGATTTTCATATTATTAGCTTCTGGGATTTTTCCTTCAATGTTTGATTCAAAAAACTGCAGATCCTACTAAGAAATCAAATTTAATTACCACATTTTAAGGTACAGACCTGTGGTATTGATGGAGTGCTTCTGTTGTCTCTCCAGAGAAGCCTGGATCAGTTTCACAGTACTATCCCTATAGGTACCAGAATGCACTTCAAATACCTGCATAATACCTGCAGGTTGAAGACAATCAACCACTGTGAAAAAAAAGACCTTTGAGGTTTGATTATCACTGCTAGCTGCAAAACTATTCGCCCCCCCTTTGGGATAATAAAGATCCATCCATCCATCCATTGTAGGGTCTTTACCCACAATACAAAGCGCCTTGAGGCGACAGTTTGTTGTGATTTGGCGCTATATAAATAAAATTGAATTGAATTGAATCCATCCATTCTCTTCCGCTTATCCGGGGCCGGGTCGCGGGGGCAGGAGCCTAAGCAGAGAAGCCCAGGCTTCCCTCTCCCCAGCCACCTCCTCCAGCTCATCTGGAGGGACCCCAAGGCGTTCCCAGGCCAGCCGAGAGATATAATCTCTCCAGCGTGTCCTGGGTCTACCACGGGGCCTTATCCCGGTAGGACATGCCCGGAACACCTCACCCAAGAGGCGGCCAGGAGGCATCCTAATCAGATGCCCGAGCCACCTCAACTGGCTCCTTTCAATGTGGAGAAGCAGCGGCTCTACTCTGAGCCCCTCCCGGATGGCCGCACTCCTCACCTTATCTCTAAGGGAGAGGCCAGCCACCCTTCGAAGGAAACTCATTTCTGCCACTTGTATTCGCGATTCGCGTTCGGTCACTACCCGAAGCTCGTGACCATAGGTGAGGGTAGGAACGTAGATCGACCGGTAAATCAAGAGCTTCACTTTTACACTAAGCTCCCTCTTCACCACGACAGACTGGTGCAGCGTCCGCATCACTGCAGAAGCAACCCCGATCTGTTTGTCGATATGCCGCTCCCTTTTCCCATCACTCGTGAACAAGACCCTGAGATACTTGAACTCCTCCACTTGGGGCAAGAACTCGTTCCTGAGTCGGAGAGGGCACTCCACCCTTTTCCGGCTGAGGACCATGGCCTCAGACTTAGAGGTGCTGATTCTCATGCGGGCCGCTTCACACTTGGCTGCGAACCGTTCCACTGCGAGCTGGAGGCCACCCCTTGATGAAGCCAACAGGACCGCATCATCTGCAAAGAGCAGAGATGAGACTCTGAGGCCACCAAGGAAGAAGCCTTCCGCCACCTGGCTACGCCTAGAATCGGTGACAAAGGGCAGCCCTGAAGGAGTCCAACACCCACAGGAAACAAATCCAACTTATTACCGGCTATATGGACCAAGCTCTCACTGCGGTTGTACAGAGATTGAATGGCCCGCAACAATGGGCCAGACACCCCATACTCCTGCAGGACCTCTCAAAGGATACCCCGAGGGAGACGGTCGAATGCCTTTTCCAAGTCCACAAAGCACATGTACATGTAGACTGGTTGGGCAAACTCCCACGCACACTCGAATATCCTTGAGAGGATAAAGAGCTGGTCCAGCGTTCCACGACCAGGACGAAAACCGCATTGTTCCTCCTGAATCCGAGGTTCGACTAATGGACGGACCCTCCTTTCCAGCACCCTGGCATAGACCTTTCCAGGGAGGCTGAGGAGTGTGATCCCCCAAAAGTTGGAGCACACCCTCCGGTCTCTCTTCTTAAAGATGGGGACCACCACCACCCCGGTCTGCCAATCCAATGGCACTGCCCCAGATCTCCACGCGATGTTGCAGAGGCGTGTCAACCAAGACAGCCCTACAACATCCAGAGCCTTCAGGAACTCAGGGCGAATCTCATCCACCCCAGGGGCCCTGCCACCAAGGAGTTGTTTAACTGCCTCAGTGTGATGTTCAAGTCATCTCCCTCATCCCCAGACTCTGCTCCCACTGCAGAAGGCGTGTCAGTGGGATTCAGGAGGTCCTCGAAGTATTCCTTCCACCGTCCGAAGTCAGCAGCACCCTACCCACACTATAAACCGTGTGCGTGGAGCACTGCTTTCCCCTCCTGAGTCGCCTGACGGTTTGCCAGAATCGCTTCCGAAAGTCTTTTTCCATAGCCTCACCGAACTCCTCCCACACCCGAGTTTTTGCTTCGGCCACTGCCCGAGCTTCATTCCGCTTGGCCTGCCGATACCTGTCAGCTGCCTCCAGAGTCCCATAAGCTAACCAAGCCTGATAGGACTCTTTCTTCAGCTTGATGGCTCCCTTCACCTCCGGTGACCACCATCTGGTTCAGGGGTTACCACCACAACAGGCACCAACCACCTTGCAGCCACAGCTCTGAGCAGCAGCCTCAACAATGGAGGAGCAGAACATGGTCCATTCGGACTCAATGTCCTCAGCCTCCCTCGGAATGCTGTCGAAGTTCTGCCGGAGGTGGGAGTTGAAGATCTCTCGGACAGGGGCTTCTGCCAGGTGTTCCCAGCGCACCCTCACAATATGTTTAGGTGCGCCAGGTCTGTCCAGCATCTTCCCCCACCACCTGATCCAACTCACCACCAGGTGGTGATCAGTTGACAGCTCAGCTCCTCTCTTCACCCAAGTGTCCAGAACATACGGCTGCAGATCTGATGATACGATTACAAAATCGATCATCAACCTGTGACCTAGGGTGTCCTGGTGCCATGTGCACTCATGGACATCCTTATGTTCGAACATGTTGTTCGTTACAGACAAACTGTGGTTTGCACAGAAGTCCAATAACAAAACACCATTCAGGTTCAGATCAGGCAGGCCGTTCTTCCCAATCACGCTCCTCCAGGTCTCACTGTCATTGCCCACATGAGCGTTGAAGTCTCCCAGCAAGACTATGGAGTCACCAGATGGAGCACTCTCCAGCACCCCACCCAGCGACTCCAAAAAGGGTGGGTACTCTGAACTGTCATTCAGCGCATAAGCGCAAACAACAGTCAGGACCCATTCCCCAGCACGAAGGCGCAGGGAAACTACCCTCTCGTCCACCGGTGAAAACTCCGACGTACAGGCAGCAAGCCGAGGGGATACAAGAATACCCACCCCAGCTCGCCGCCTCTCACCGAGGGCAACTCCAGACTGGAACAGAGTCCAGCCCTTCTCCAGGAGACTGGTTCCAGAGCCCAGGCCATGCGTTGAGGTGAGCCCAACTATATCTAGCTCGTATCTCTCAACCTCACGCACTCGCTCAGGCTCCTTCCCCACCAGAGAGGTGACATTCCATGTCTCAATAGCCAGTCTCAATAGCCGGAGATCAGTCCGCCAGGGCCTCCGCCCTCGGCCACCGCACGACACACACTGCACCCGACCCCTACGATGCTTCCTGCAGGTGGTGGGCCTACAGGAGGGCGGGCCCATTGAACCTCTTCGGGCTGCACGCAGCCGAGCACCACGGGTTAATGCCCGGCCACCAGACGCTCTCCCTTGAGCTCCCTCCCCAGGCCTGGCTCCAGGGTGGGGCCCCAGAAACCCTATCCCGGGCAGGGTAAACTGTTCCCTTGCCATTACAAACATAGGGGTCTTCTGAACTGTTCTTTGTCTGGACCCTCACCCAGGACCAGTTTGCCATGGGAGACCCTACCAGGAGGACAAGCCCCGGGCAACATAGCTCCTGGGATCATTGGGACACACAAACCCCTCCACCACGATAAGGTGGCAATTCACGGAGGAGTAGGCTAGATTATTCCTTAAAAAAATATTCATGGTTTAAAAATTTTACAACTGGAGAAACAGAAGACACATATTTAACTTTTTCTGTAAGTGTCTGCTGACACCACTCCGTTTAACCGTTTTTGTCCTTCTACTAGATAAGCAGTGGCTGGAATAGGAGACACTGTTTTTTTTTCAGTGTTTCCTCATATTTGTTCTTGTCTCCATTCATCTATAGGCTCTATCCAGTGAAGTAAACTGTCAGAACCGACCAAGTCAGATTTTTCCAGAGTTAAAGATGACTTTTAAAAAGGAATTCTGCAGATTACATTACAAAAAAATTTATTTTGATGAAGAGAGATGATCACTTAATATTTTTATGGCTCCAAGAAAAGAGAGCTAACCCCAGTCGTCATAAGCACTTACAAGAGCTTTCTTCTTCTTCCTCTGGAATCATGAGAAATTGCTAGAAGAGCCCCCCTCAGCACTTATCTAATGTCTTTCAGTGGCTTAGACTTCCTTAAAATATTAGATCAGATCTTAGATATCAGATTTATTCACAAAAAAGAGCAGAAAACCTCCAGATGATCCCATAATCTACAGAGATAGTGCTGATAGGAACTGCAGCTGTTTCCCTGCAGCTCCAGTCAGAGCCCCAGTCTCTCACGTCAGCTTCACCAGTCAGAGCCCCAGCTTGGGGTTGCAGTTCCCCAGTTAGAGCCCCTGTCAGCTGCAGCAGCTTCCCCATAGCCTGAGTCAGAGCCCCTATCAGCTGCAGCAGCTTCCTAGCCCCTGTCTCCATCATCCTCACTACCCCCATACACACCCAAGTACTCCCCAGAGCAGCCCCAGCTGTCCATGGGGACAGCTGTGCACCCTGCACCTCAGCCCCAGCCTGTGCGCCCAAGGCCTCACCCAGAAGGCCCTGTTCTGCCCGAGGGTCCCGCTCAGCCCAAGTATCTGGCTCTGTCCAAGCCCCGTCTGGAGCCCGAGGGTCCCACTCAGCCCGAGCGTCCGGCTGCCTCCAACCCCCCTGTCTCTTTCCACATCAGGTGTCTGGTGATTAACAGGAATTTACTGTTTCTTTATCAAAGTTTGCAGGTGTAGTCATATGTTTCTTACTGCTGCAGAGTTATGTAATAAAGTCAGGTATGAATGGCAAATAAATTATCTTTCAGTCTAAGCTACTGCTTTGGTGATACCCAGTCTACCTTCCTTTTTGTACATTCATTTTGAGTAGTCCTATTTTGAAAATGACCTCAGCGTAACTGGTATGTAATGTTAAAGTCATATATCTCTTGTGGGAGTGGGACAGTGTGGGACTGCATTAACAAGACAAAACCCACATAAAAGAATTCACATCTACATATGTTAACCAGGAAAACTAGACATTCATACCCACCAGCTTTTCCTGCTCTTCCTGCAACATTAATTTAAATTACATGTAAGCTATAATTTTGAATACAGTCCAAAAAAAAATATTTCTTCGATCTGTACCTTGATGCTCTTAGTCAAAGCATTTTAAATAGATGAAATGGATCTGAAACACTGCTGTAGTTAATCTTGGAGCTTGATCATTCACAGTATGTTACTAACCTCAGCTTCTTAATCTGTCTATCAGGTTGGTAAGCTTTAATACTAATGTCACAACAACATACAGGTGACAGCCAGGAAATCAAGGGGTGAGTTCATTTTTGTTTTGCCTGATTTCCCGAAATGGGAGTGCCTTGTTTTTATATACTGCCTCGTTAAAGCTGAGCACAATTTCTTCTCTTCCTCTTTCACATCTTTATGCTATGTTATGTTATGTTATCATTAGCTTGTTCTTTGGGTGGAAAATGCAGCTTGGCCACATGCTGACAGGAAATATCTTTCCACATCAGCTGTCTGTTGATTAACAGGAATTTACTGTTTCGTAAGAGGTCAGAATTTGTAGGTGTGGTCATATGTTTCTTACTGCTGCAGAGTTATGTGATAAAGACATTCAAACCCACCACCTTTTCTTGCTCTTCCTGCAACATTCATTTAAATTACATGTCTTGGTGGGCACTTGTTAGAATTTTGTATGTGTTATCCCAGCATCTCCAGGCAAAGCAACACTTTCTGCTGTTGGTTACTGACAAAAACCAGCATGTGTTCAGTTTGGCAGTTACCGGTATTTAGTTTATCATCCAGCATTATAAATTCTTGCAGTGGCGCTGCTGCACTTTCATGATTCACTGTAATAAATACACAAAATATCAGTTTCCTGTGTGTTTTTAAATTCAGAGTGAGAATCTTTTGAAATATACATATATGCAGAGGTGTTGTGCTACTGGAATGAACCGAAGTGACGCTTCAGTAAGTCCAAGTGAGGAAAATGGGCTTAACCAGTTCAATTGTCATTTTAATGTATTTCATGCAAGAAGTTCAATAAAAACTAAATGAGTGGACAAAGTTGTCATCACGATATTTCAGGTCAGGCTGTGTTCAAGATTCAAACAAAAATCAGATGCAAAGACACAGCCACATTAATAGCTGCATTTTGACAAACTGGTCAATATATTATCTATGGCTCCAGTAGAGAGACGGAAAGAGAGAACAAGGAAACTACATAAAAATCGATGTGTGCACGGTTGATCTAAATGTTTTAATAATGTAGGTTACTGATCTACATTGCGATTCTCCAGCAGATTGTGCTCTGAAAGGGGAACCACATGTAATGAGGCCAGCCTAAAAAATACCAGCTGTGTCCACCTCCTTTCAGTGTAAATTTGCACTGCGCATCTTTATTAAATCCAGTCAGCAGCTTTTTAACACCAAAAGAGCATTTTGCAGTTGCAGTACATGAATGGGTCAGGATCTGATGGTAAATAATGTTTTGTGTTCTTCTGCACACTGTACAGGTCAGCCGTTACTCAGATTTCAGGTTTACACAGTAGAACACATTATACTAAAACAGACTTTTTCTGGATGAATTCTGCCTTCACTCGAGTTTGTCAGATGTATCTTTAACTCTGATAAACTCTGTAAAAAAAACTGTAGTAGCTCATCTGTTGGACTGGCCTTTGCTCCCTACTTCCATCAGTGAATCTGACTCTGCTAGTTTACCACTGTTCCTCTCTCAGGGCACTTTTGATAGATATGACCACAGCAGACTGGGAACACCACCATAGAGCTGCAGTTTTGGAGATGCTCTGATCCAGTTGTCTAGCCATCACAATTTGGCAGGTTCAAACTTGCTCAAATTTTGCTTGCCCAATTTTCCTGCTTCTAACACATCAACTTTTTTTTTTTTTAATAAAAAAAATAATAATAAAATAACACATCAACTTTGTTTCAGACAGTTTTATTGAGGAGTCAAACATGAAAATTAAAACATCAACAATACAAATCTGTCCTCTTTTGATATGAACATAAAACATTAAAACAATACAAAGTTAAACAAAACAAAGGTAACACAAATAAACAAGGACATTCTCAAAACCCACCCCCCTCCCCTGTCCCTAGGACTTACATCTTATCACACCGAGAGTCAAATCAAATTCTCTTCAAATAGAGTTGTCAATATATTGTCAAAGGGGTTGCCAAGTTCTATTGAATCGCTTTAAGTTATTTACTAAGGAATACCTTATTCTTTCCAGGTGAGAGAGCTTTACCAGTTCTTCGAGCCACAATTTAACCGATGGAACCTCTGATTTTTTCCAGAACATCAACACTAGTTTTTTCCCTACGATGAAGGCATAAGATAGTAATTGTTGTTGGTATTTATTAAATTGTGAAAGTTGAACAGAAACTCCGAGTACAATCAGAAGTGGGTCCAGCCTCAACTCTGTATGAAACATATCTGATAAAGTTTTGAATATGCCAGACCAAAATGGGGCTAATTTTGTACACAAAGAGTAAGAATGGAGGAGTGTGGCTTCTTCAGTATGGCATTTGTCGCACAGTGGGGATGTGTTAGGGAAAATTTTATGTAACTTCACCTTACAGTAATGAAGCCTGTGAATGATTTTAAATTGAATAAGACAGTGTCTAGAGTTGGCAGAGCACTTGTGAATATTCTCTAGCGCAGCCTTCCAGAGTCCGTCGCTTATCTCTGTTCCTAAATCCTGCTCCCAGCCTGTTCTAAGGCCCTGCATGGATGGCGAGGATCTGGACAATAACACATTATAAATCCGGGAGATTAGATGTCCTTCCCCACCCCCCAATTTGAAAAGTTCGTCGAGTTCATTAGGTATTATATTCTCTAAAGTGCGCATGTGTTTTTTGGCATATGCCCTAACCTGTAGGTATCTAAAATGATTATGTTTATGGAGACCAAATTTGGCCTGAAGTTGCACGAAAGAGGCAAAATTACCATCCACCAACAGGTCGCCAATAGTCCTGAGGCCTAAATCTTTCCATTGTGTATAACCTGAATCTAAAGTGGGAGGGACAAATGAGGGATTCTTTGCTAATCGTAATAAGGTAGATATAGAACCAATACCGAACTGGGATTTTATCTGTTTCCAAATACGCATAATACTGTGAATGATGCGGTTATTTTTGTATGTCAAATTATCTATACTTGTTGGTGACAGAATAAGAGCACCAATTTCATGAGGACTGCAGTCTTCTTTGTCCATTGTGATCCACTTGGCTTGTGTAAAATTATGATCTAGCCAAATTGTGATGATGCAAAGTGCACAAGAGTAATAGTAAAATGAGAAATTAGGGAGGACTAGTCCACCCTCCAGTTTTGCCTTGCAAAGATGAGCTTTGCTAATTCTGTGCGTTTTATAGTCCCATAGAAATGGGACGATTATGGAATCAAGTTTCTTAAAAAATTTCTTAGGTAGAAAGATGGGAATATTTTGAAACAGATAAAGGATCTGAGGGAGAAAAACCATTTTTATTGCGTTGATTCTTCCCACCAGGGAAATGGGGAGAGATCTCCAAAATTGAATGTTATTCTGCAGCTTCACCACCAGGGGGGGGAAATTGGCTTCATAAAGTGAGTTAAAGTCCTTAGTAACCTCTATTCCAAGGTAGGTGAACTTAGTATTAGCAATTTTAAATGGCATACTTTCCAAGATCGAAAAATCCTTGAGCTTAATTGGCATCAGTTCACTCTTGGACCAATTGATCCTATAACCCGAAAACCTGCTAAACTGCGAAATTGTATCTAGGAGCGTTGGTATAGTACACTGAAGATTGGTTATGAACAGAAGGATATCATCTGCCTATAAGGAAATTTTATTTATAGTCCCTTTAGTATTGTATCCCTGTATAAGGGGGTTGGCACGAATTGATTGTGCAAGGGGTTCTAGGGCTAAGGCAAGTAAGGGTGACAGTGAGCAGCCCTGTCTGGTACCCCTATGTAACTGAAATATTGGGGAAAGTGTCTTATTAGTGACAATTCTAGCACAAGGTTTATGATAAAGGATTTTTAACCATTTTACAAAGTGTTCGCCAAGATCGTATCTTCTCAGGGTTGCAAAAAGGTAGGGCCATTCTACCTGATCAAAGGCCTTTTCCGCGTCAAGGGAGAGGACAGCCAAATCAGAAGCTTCCTCCCTCTGGGAGTATATCACATTATAAAGATGTCGCAAATTAAAAAAAGAGTGTCTGTTTGGTATAAAACCTGTCTGATCGGGATGAATTAATTTATCCACTAATAAAGTCAGCCTATTAGCTAGAATCTTGGCTAGTATCTTTTGATCATAGGTTAGCAGCGATATTGGCCTGTAATTACCTACTTCCTCAGGGTCCTTGTCCTTTTTTGGTATTAGTATTATAGTGGCTTCCCTCATAGTAGGCGGTAGGATATTATCTGAGTTAGCTTGAGTGTACATTTTTAGCAAGTAAGGTGATAAAAGGTCACTAAATTCTTTATAAAATTCCCCAGGATATCCATCAGGACCAGCCGCTTTCCCACTTTTTAATGATTTAATAGCAGCCTGAATGTCTGTGCATGAGAGATTTGCATTAAGAGAGATCTTATCTTCCTGGGTTAAAGTTTGGAGATTACAACTATCTAAAAACTTCTGTATAATTAAATCATCTTTTATAGCATGGGAAGAATACAGTGATTCATAAAATTGTTTACATCTATGATTAATGTCTTTGTGTGAGGTTAGAATTTCCCCATTTTCTGATTTAATTTTATTAATTGTACGATCATGTTCCATTTTCCTTAATTGTCTAGCCAGTAACTTATTAGGTTTTTCCCCAAATTCAAAATATTTCTGTTGAGTAAAAATAAAAGCCCTAATGATATGATCTGACAGCAACTGATTATATTTGTACCTCAGCGAAAGAATTTTTTTGTGAGTTTCTGTGGAGGGGCGTGTAGCGTTATCCTTATCCAGACACCTAATTTGTTGCTCTAAATCCACCAACTCTGCACGTTTTTTTTTCCTCCTTGCCACCCGAAAAGATATAATACCTCCCCTCAAATAGGCTTTCATAGTCTTATTTCATAGTCATATTAGAATTATTTAGGTATTCCTTAAGGAAAATACTAGCATTAGAGGCCGGTGCTCTACGTGTTGACGAGCGGTCTAAGTATGGATCTAAAACAAGATTCAGATCCCCTCCAATGATTAGATTAGTCTGCGAAATGTCAGGTATTTGGGCTAAGACATGTTTGTAAAAAAGTGGAGAGTCTATGTTGGGGCCATATATATTAACCAGAGTTATAGGAACAGAGTATAGTTCTCCAACTAGTATTAAATATCTGCCTTCCCTATCGGATATGGTTGATTTATGGGTAAAAGGTGTACCTTTCTTGAATAATATTGCCACGCCTCTGGCTCTCACTGCACAAGTAGAGTGATAGGCTTGCCCTGTCCACCTGCATCTCAGTTTTATGTGCTCATTCTTTTTAAGGTGGGTTTCCTGAAGGAAAATTACATCGCTGGACAATGTCTTTAGGTGTGTTAATATTTTACCCCTCTTAACAGGATTATTCAGACCTTTAACATTCCAGGTGACTAAGGTAACTTGTCCGCCCTTCTTTGTTTGTGTTGAATTAACCTGCATAACTCAGATTAGAATGAAAAAGAATATATAAGTCCTCATAAGTGTGAAAGAGATGGTTATACACCATATACAAGTCCCAGCCCACCCCTTTAAACAAAATGCTTACTGTCTTGCCTATACTAAGAAGAACCTGCAAAGTAAGGCGCGACCCCTCTACGGAAGCTATAAAGAAAAGAATAACCAGGAAAATTAAATTAAGAGTAACACTTACACAACAAGACACATTAACTACTCAACTAACAACTTCCCTTACTATTAACTCCTAATTAGAAGTTTAGAAAGCTCTGCAAAAATATAGAATTCGAGCACCAAAACAACATCCGAGCATTTGAAACAAGAAAAAAATGATCTGAAAAGCATGCGTCAGGTTATATAAGCTGCCTATCTATAAACATCAGCCCACTTCAAATTATCAACGAGACTTAAGGCAGCTAGTTATGTAATCAAAGTGAAGATTCTAAGCATTATATAAACTTAGCTGGATGAACATCATAGAACAGTCCAACATTGAGTACTACCAGAATCCAGCCATACCACATCTGCATCAGGTGTCCGCCGCGGGGACGCCTGCATCATCTCCACCCGTGCCGAAGTGTTGCTCCGTGAACCTCTGGGCTTCTTTCGCATCTGTGAACATTGATTCTGTTCCTCTGAAAGTCACTCTCAGCTTTGCGGGATATAAAAGTCCATACCGAACTCCTGGCTTGTCCCGAAGAAGTGCTCTAACACCGTTAAATGCAGCTCTGCGTCTCGCCACCTCGGGGGTGAAGTCGGGAAAGATGCGGATCTTCTGCCCGCGGTAGGCGAGGTCCCTCTGATTCATGGCCTTCCGGAGGATCATTGTAACGTCGCGGTAATAATGGAGTCTCACCACCAACGCCCGACGAGGTCCTGTGTCGTCTGGGCGCCTTCGTAGAGCTCTATGAGCGCGGTCCACCAGCGGTAAGTCGTCCAAAGCCAGCACGTCCTTCAGGAGCTGCGAGACGAATCCGTTCAGTTCTGCGCCTGTCTCTGCCCCTTCTCTTAACATTGCAATCCGTATATTTTGTCGTCTGGACCTTCCTTCTAGATCCATGCATTTTTCTGTTAGCTGATTCGTTTCTGTGCATAGACGTTTTATCTCCGACTGTAGCGCGGTTATGGCATCCGCTGACTGTGTGGCCGCTTGTTCTAGTTCAGCAATGGATGCGCCATGTTGGACGTTGGTCGTTTTCAGCAGGTGTATGGCATTTTGAGTTTCGGTCTTGAGGGCAAGGAGTTCTCCTCTGATATTGGCGGACACTTCTTCAATGCGAGTGTCTATTGTCTGACAAATTTCGGACTTGGTTACTTGTAGTTCTGCGCGGAGAGAGTTTATGGCCTCTAGGATGATAGCATTAGCCATCGGATAGCTACCTTCAGGCGAGTCCGAGGCGGCTGGACCCGGTTCTTTCGCTTTCTTGTCCTTGTTGGAGGAATGCATCCTCAAATTTGCTTTCATCCTGTCCTGGTGCAGTTGAGTGAAATCTAGCTTGTTCTCTCTCCCAATCTATTGTAGAACCGTCCAAATGTCGAGTTAGTGCGAAAAATATTTCTAAATTTGCAGGAGCTCCAGGGAAACGCTGCCTACTCCTCCATTGCTCACCAGCGCCCCCCCACACATCAACTTTGAGGACAAAATTTTAATTTGCTCCCATATATATCTAACCCCCTAACAGGTGCCTCAATGAAGAAATAATCACTGTAATTCACTGATTCAGTGTTCTCACTGTTATGCTTCTATATGAACAGATGTTCCTCATTAAAATTCACTCATGTAGCTTAAACCAATTTTTAGCAATATTATGTTTATATTTCAGACAATAACCTCTCCAATATTGATTTCATTTCAAGTATTTCATCTCCTATTATGTCTTATGTAATCAGTCTTCCTGCATTCAGGAAGTTACTGTGCAAGATGGTTGTCACTCTCCAGTCAGACTACAGGCTTGTCTCTCAGTAAATTTTTTTTGCTTGAAAGGAATACAGAAGTGATGCCATGCATGAGGCAATTAAAGATGCTTAACTTGGAAAAGACTAATGAATGTCCAGGCATATGGTTTCATCCTTTAGAGTTAGGCTAGATTATTCCTTTAAAAAAAATTCATGGTTTAAAAATTTTACAACTGGAGAAACAGAAGACACATATTTAACTTTTTCTGTAAGTGTCTGCTGACACCACTCCGTTTAACCGTTTTTGTCCTTCTACTAGATAAGCAGTGGCTGGAATAGGAGACACTGTTTTTTTTTCAGTGTTTCCTCATATTTGTTCTTATCTCCATTCATCTATAGGCTCTTTCCAGTGACGTAAACTGTCAGAACTGACCAAGTCAGATTTTTTCAGAGTTAAAGAGGACTTTTAAAAAGGAATTCTGCAGATTACATTACAAAGAAATTTATTTTGATTAAGAGAGATCACTTAGTATTCTTAAGGCTCCAAGAAAAGAGAGTTAACTCCAGTCGTCATAAGCAATTACAAGAGCTTTCTTCTTCTTCCTCTGGAATCATGAGAAATTCCTAGAAGAGCTCCTCTCAGCACTTATCTAATGTCTTTCAGTGGCTTAGACTTTCTTAAAATATTAGATCAGATCTTAGATATCAAATTTATTCACAAGAAAGAGCAGAAAACCTCCAGATGATCCTATAATGTACAGAGACAGTGCTGATAGGAACTAGCCAGAGAGAGTTTTTTCTGCATTATGCGACACACTGTAATGTGTGGTCACATTATGTGGTTTAATTTTATGGTATTGTGAGAATTTTGATTGTAATTTTGTTAAATTAGCATTCTAGTTTTCTGATTTCTGTTATAAGATAAATGGAGGGCTATCCCAAGCTACGCCACAAGGGGGCACCTTCGCCCTAGTGAGATGGCTTAGTGTGGCTTCCGCTACTGTTTTCAGACTTGGCAGAAGCTATTGAGGTTAGTAAGTAATAAAATCATCACCCACAGTAGGTGTCATAGGGGTCGGGTGCAGTTTGTCGAGCAGTGGCCAAGGGCGGAGGCCCTAGCAGACCGATCTCAGCTATCGAGACTGGCTACTGGAACGTGGAATGTCACGTCTCTGATGGGGAAGGAGCCTGAGCTAGTGTTTGAGGTTGAGAGATACTGGCTAGATATAGTCGGGCTCACCTCAACACATGGTCTGGGCTCTGGAACCAGTCTCCTAGAAAGGGGCTGGACTCTGTTCCAGTCTGGATTTGCCCTTGGGGACAGGCGGCGAGCTGGGGTGGGTATTCTTGGATGCCTCCAGCTTGCTGCCTGTATGTTGAAGTTTTCACCAGTAGATGAGAGGGTTGTTTCCCTGCGCCTTCGGGCTGGGGAAGGGGTCCTGACTGTTGTTTGTGCTTATGCGCCGAATGACAGTTCAGAGTACCCACCCTTTTTGGAGTTGCTGGGTGGGGTGCTCAAAGGCGCACCATCTGGTGACTCCATCGTCCTGCTGGGGTACTTAAATGCTCACATGGGCAATGACAGTGAGACCTGGAAGGGTATGATTGGTCTGAACCCGAATGGTGTCTCGTTATTGGATGTCATAATGAACACCGTGTTCGAACATAAGTATGTCCATAAGTGCATGTGGCACCAGACACCCTAGGTCGCAGATCGATGATCGATTTTGTAATTGTATCACCAGATCTTTGGCCGTATGTTCTGAACACTCAGGTAAAGAGAGGAGCTGGGGAAGATGCTAGACAGTAGTGGTGGGCAGATCGATCCTAATATCGATAATATTGATACCAACGTTGTATTGGTATTGATCAATATCAGTGTAATGAGATTGATACTTTGGCTTTAGTTTCTCTCCTGTATGCAGTGCTGCAGTTTCATCAAAGATGCAGGCTGACTGTCTAAGCGTCGCTCCTGTCACAGCACAGAGCAGGCAGACTTTGCTCTTCCCCTACGCACAGTTGATAGGTTCAGATCATTTTATAAAACATGGAACAAAACACACAACTCTTATCTTTCTTGCAGCAAGGGGAAACCATCCTCTGAGCTCTCTCCAAACAAAGAGGAAAAGATCTCTGAGGGACGGCCTCCTTCGCAGCTGTTTTATTTCAGGCGCTCACATAGTCAAATCACGTGTGGCTCAGGTTACAACATATGGTATACGTATATGTGGTACACATGTATGTGTATGTATGTATGTGTGTGTGTGTGTGTGTGTGTGTGTGTGTGTGTTATCCCCATCAAGGTAAAAGAGACAACAATATAACATAGAAAACAAATTATCAACTTATAAAAAAAGAAGATATGATAATTCATAGCTACCAAAATAAAGTTTCATACAACAATTCCAACAGTTCCCTCCTGTTTATCATAGCTTCACTGGCACATTATCTCCGCTCCACACCACTTGCTTACACATTTTCAGCATAGGTTTCATCTATTGCCAGAGACGTACGTACTTACAAAACTGCTTCGGTCACCACAGTACCTTGGTCGACCATCTGAAGCTGCAGGTATGCAACGGCAAAACTTGTAAAAACCTTCATTATCATAGACCTAATACAAGGTACAATACACACTGTGAACACACAAACCAATATCAACACAAACAAAACAGGTGCCAGGCATTTCAACAATACCTGCCACCAGGTTCCTAAGTTTAGCCAGGAAAACCAGTCACTCTGATTCCCTGAGTGTGCTGTTGTACATATTGCTGTAAGTCAGTCAGTCTGTCGAGCGCCTCCCTTATGGCTCCCCCTGCATCGTCTTCATCTGGGATGTAAGTACAACATGTCTTACCAATGATTTTACACACTCCACCCTGGGAAGCTGTCAAAAGATCTAATACTATTCTGTTTTGCATTACCATTGCTCTGAATGAACGTAACTCTTTTAAAGTTCCTTGTCCTAGAGCTATGGTTGCATTTACCAGACGTAAGAGCACATAGCGATTTATTTCCACTTGGTCACGCACAAATCCCAGTCCAATCCCTGGAAAGATAGACTGGGCAATCTTTGCTCCGACTCCCCAGGTCCGGAACTCATCTGGGACTTCTGAATGGCTTGTGAGCCACTCTCCAGCCTGTCGCTTGGTCCTATAATGTGGATGACTGGCCTGGTACTGCATGAAAAAGACATGATCTGACACATATGCAACACTACACAGGCCTCCCCAATCCGGGGGTAGGGACACGTACGCTTTGTGACCACAGATGAAATACCAATCCGCTAACACTCTTGTTCCCTTGGGTCCTGGTGCTACTCATGAGCACTGACTCAGCTCTCCAGTGTCCATCTGTATTCTATAGGCAAGGTCAGACTGACATTCCTTCCTCCATACAGTTAGATTGTTATAACAGGCAATATTTTGGAGGCAGGTCAGGCATCTCATCTGTTGGTGGACAGTAGGAGTAAGTAGCATTACAGAGAGTGGCTGGTAATTTCCCCACCTTGATGGTCCCATTAGCTATAATACATGCTGAAAAGCTCTCTCTGGCAAATGAGTCAACATTAACACCTCAGGCAGGGGGGATGGCTAACTGAGGCCAGGTGAGCAAATCTGTTAACATGGAACAATTTCTACTAATGGGAGAACTTATCCCCTTTAGATTAAGAATCATAGTAAAATTTGCTTCACTCCATTTAACTCTTCGCCCTGGGTGTGTAGCCAACCCATAGAGGCACCATGAGTGCTCCCAGCTAACATTGTAGGGCCTCAAGCCAGTATTGTGTCCTGCCACTGGCATATGTGCACACACGTAACAATTTGTCCAATTATTAACATGAGCTGTGACATTCATTAACTGCCACCACCCATGTGGGTACTGGGTGTAATTTAATGGAGCTGTTCCTCCTAGAACTAGCAGTGTGCTTACGCTGAAAATAATTGTGAAGCTGCAGAAGAGCGCCATTCTAAAGGAGTAAGGTTCAGTTGTTTTCTTCACTGGGTTGAGACGAAAAAAAACACTACAAGGAATTTCCCCCTTTGTAACCAGATTTCCACCTTTGCTCCGAAGTAAGTGGCTCCACCTTCTTGCAGTGACTCAGATGTATCCACGTAGATCTTTTAGCAATTTTCACTGCTGTTGATGTGGTCAGTAGAGCTTGGTATGTGCCGTCCAGCATGACCAGCACTTCCGTTTGATGACCTTAACCAGCACCCAGTCTCCTGGCTGTGTCAGTGGCACCTGTGGAGAGAGAGAGGATGCCTCTGGCAGTTTATTAGCATCAATTACTTGTTTGTTTTGCAAAAGTTTCCTCATCCAATCGCTCAAATCGCAGCTCTCTTCTGCCTTCTCTTCCTCCGTATATAACGGCAGCCTGAATGGTCTGCCGTACAACATTTCATATGGGGTAACCCCTGATTCTGATGATGTTATATGCATGTACATTTTCACTAGGTCTACGCAGTCCACCCAAGGTCTCCCTGTTTCTGTCATGCTTTTCCTCAATCTATTTTTTATTGTTCCATTTGTTCTTTCCACTAGCCCTGCACTCTGCAGGTGGTATGCACAATGGTTCTTCAGTTCAATACCTAAATTCTGAGACACCTTAGACACTATCTCATTTACAAAGTGTGGTCCATTGTCACTCTACAACTTCTCCAGAATGCCATAATTAAGAATTATGGTCTTACATAAGGCTTTTGCAACTGTCAGTGCATCTGCTTTTGCCGATGGAATAATTTCAACCCATTTTGTAAAAGGGTCTACAAGTACTAAACAGTACTTATAAGTCCTACATTGATTCAGTTTTATGAAGTTCATATGAAGGAATTGAAAAGGGTAGTCAAGACCAACTAACCCGAGACCGAGACAAGACCAAGACCAGAGTGTATTGAGACCGAGACAAGACCAAGACGTTTAGGGTCCAAGACGAGTCGAGACCAAGACCGAGAGAGGGCGAGACCGAGACAAGACCAAGACCAGTGCCTGACGCTACATGACACAATAAAATGTGAAACATGATCAAAATCACTTCTCAAATTGATCTGAAAGATCCACATTCCCATAAAATCACCCTGATATTAAACACTCACAGCTCAAGTATAACCATCTTTATTTAATACTCCTGGGTGACTTCCATCATATTTATCACAAAATGTAAAACAATTATTCATAGTTCATCACAATAGTCTTAACTTTTCTCTGCCTTTCATAAACAATACATAAAGTTGTGTTGTTTTTAAACCAACAATCTTTGTAAAAATGGGTGCTTTTTCAAAACCACATAGCTAAATGTGTAAAACTGAAAAAATGGCAAACACTCATCGACAGTAAGAACTAAAGCCTTTAATCTTATACATATTAAAGCTGCAGTATGTAACTTTTATAAAAAATCTGTTTTTTACATATTTGTTAAAACTGTCACCATGTCACGACAGTATGAGACCAATAATCTGCGAAAAAAAAATGGAGCTCCTCCACCTCCTCCCTGAACCGCTCCCAGTCAAAAACAACCAGAGACAGGAGGAGGGTCTTAGCACTGTCAATCACTCCTCGTGTATGCTGCTCAATGTAGTTGTGTGTGGTACTTCAAGATTTGGTATCAATCCTATGCCAAGTAAACACAGGGCCATTATCCCCGATACTGATACCAATACTTTTTAATAATTATGAAGATTTTCCTTGAAGTTTAACTGGTTTGAGATTTTTTTCCTTTGGATCATTAATTAGTTAAATCCCAGGATAGAATTGGGCAAAGACAAAAATGTCACTTCATTCACTAATTTTCTAGATTTTTTCTTAGATAAACAAACTGTACAAATTTAAATTTAAATTTGCTTTAAATGTTTCATATCAAAATCCTTTTTTTTCCCAAATAAAATATGTTATGCGTCACATGACAGTATAACAAAACACTGTGGGGAGGAGAGGAGCAAAGTGTGCCTGCTCTGTGCTGTGACAGGAGTGACACTTAGACAGTTAGCTCGCATCTTTGATGAAACCGCAGCACTGCATACAGGAGAGAAACTGAAGCCAAAGTATCGATCTCATTACACTGATATTGATCAATACCAATACCAACATTGGTATCCATATTATCGATATTAGGATCGATCTTCCCACCACTAGCTCAATGTATTAATGGTGGAGAAACAATTTACTTCTCTGCTGTTACCATTGGTGGTGGCCATGGTAACTTCAGGGTTCTAGTAAGAAATATTTCTCACCCCAGCACTAACGCTAATGCTAATTAGTAAGCTAATGCTAACCGTTAAATGCCACTCCCGCTTGTTAATTGAGTGATGGGGCCTAAGATGTAACTGGAAAGCAGTAATCAGTTTTTTTGGATGTGTAGTTACATTTGTCAAGGTGCATGTCAGGTTTGGTTCAGAGAGGATTTTCAGTTATGCGCAAAGGACCAATGCAGAACTTTAAATCAGGACTTATTAGATCGATAGAGTGCCGTTTCCTTCCACTAATGTGTTTGCAGAAACCACATTAAAAAAAACATACACAACAAAAACATAATCCAGATTTTTTAACAATCAGATGCTAAAAGCATTTCCTACATTCGAATACCATGTTGTGAGCATAAACTATCATGTTTTTAATGCAACAATAAGAAGTGACCTCATCTTGCTGGGAACTATAGTTATTTTATTCTTGAAGGCCTGTCATAGCTCTATTGGTGCTGAAAACTAATGTTTGACTATGGCTTTCTGAATACAAGTAGGGCTGCAACTATCAATTATTTTAGTAATCAGGTAATCAATTGATTACTCCATCAATTAATCAAGTAACTGGATAAGAAATAATTTTTCATTTTAACAATTCATCAGCATATTTTAACTTCCGTACTACAGATGTTTCTCTGTGTGAAACAAACAGGGTGGATGAAGCAGCCACAAAGTTCTCTTTTCTTCATGTTGCTGATCAGGTGGTTGATGAAGGACCTCCAGCTGTTTCCCAGTAAAGGTTTGAAGGTGGTTGCAGGAACAAGAGCTCCTTTCACTCCACCTGAGCTCACCCTCTCAGTAAGGCTCCGTCTCTTTGCGCTTACTGCGGGTGTGCAGACAGACTGCACGTAAAACAGCTGCTGCTGTTTTACGTGCAGTTTTATGATTGCTAGTGCTAATGGCAGCCAGGTCTGTTCTGGTGGCTACAGCTGACATACCATACCATACCATACCATCTTTATTTATAAAGCACTTTAAAACAACCACAGCTGACACAAAGTGCTGTACATTAAAACACAAATAAATAACAATTTAATAACTCTTTCAGGTTAAAAAAAAAAAAAAAAAAAAAAAAAAAACAGTTTAAAACTAGATCCCGCTGGAGTTAAAAGCCAAGGAAAAAAGATGGGTTTTAAGACGAACTTTAAAAGTGGACAGTGAAGGGGCCGCTCTAACCTGCAAAGGCAAGTCATTCCATAACTTAGGACCAACAACAGAGAAAGCCCTGTCCCCTCTGAGCTTCCTTCTTGATCTTGGTACCTCCAAGAGCAGCTGGTCTGCTGACCTGAGAGACCGGCAAGGTATGTAGGGGTGAAGAAGCTCAGAGAGGTAAGGCGGGGCAAGATTGTGCAAAGATTTAAAAACAAACATAAGAATCTTAAAATGAATCCTAAAATGTACAGGCAACCAGTGAAGTGAGGCCAGGACAGAGGTCATGTGCTCTCTCTTTTGAGTTCCCATCAGAAGTCGTGCAGCAGCATTTTGAACCAGCTGCAGACGTGAGAGTAGCGACTGACTGACTCCAAAATAAAGTGAATTACAGTAATCCAGTCGAGATAAAATAAAAGCATGGATCACTGTTTCAAAATGCTGCCTAGATAGAAATGCTTTTACTGATACCAATTGCTTCAAATGATAAAAACTGGACTTAACCACAGCTCTGATTTGGCTGTCCAATTTAAAATCACTGTCCACCTTAAAACCAAGATCAGTAATAATGGGTTTAAAATATACCTCCAAGGGTCCCAGGTCAACAGAGGAGGACTCACAGGAGCCACTGGGTCCAAACACCATTACCTCTGTTTTCTTTTCATTAAAATTTAAAAAGTTCAAGGCCAACCAAGCTTTAATATCACCTAGACATGCCAGGAGATGTTTTATGGAATGGATATCCTTCTTCTTCAAGGGCAAATAAATTTGACAATCGTCAGCATAACAATGAAATGAGATTCCATGTTTTCTGAGGATAGAACCCAGAGGCAGTAAATACAGTGAGAAAAGCAGTGGGCCCAGAATTGAGCCCTGCGGTACACCACATGGCAGAGAAGCAGCAGATGATTCAGCATCAAGAATGCTCACAGAAAAAGTTCTCTCTGCCAGGTAAGAACTGAACCATTTAAGAACAGTGCCACCAATGCCTACTAAGTGGTGTAAACGAGATATTAAAATGTTGTGATCTACTGTATCAAAGGCAGCAGTTAGGTCATAAAGAAAGAAATAACAGCTGACAACACACGCGCGCACATTCAAACAGGGCACTCACAGCACAGAGAAGTCCACTCGTGTTAAAGGGTCGTTTTTGTTTTGTTTTGTTTTTTCCAAATGACGGAAATCCGTTACAGCGTTGGAGAACTAATGTAGAGGAAATGCTCCGCTTACAGGGAGACACCTGAGCTGCAGAGTTGAAACAA